>NC_079223.1:17998656-18203382 GCF_029633865.1 Lampris incognitus
TTTTCCCTCATCAATCTACACACAATACCCCATAATGACAAAGTGAAAAAGGTTTTGTAGAAATTTTTGCAAATTTATTAAAAATAAAAAACTGAATATTTGCATGTACATAAGTATTCACACCCTTTGCTATGACACTCAAAATTGAGCTCAGGTTCATCCTGTTTCCACTGATCATCCTTGAGATGTTTCTTCATCTTGATTGGAGTCCACCTCTAGTAAATTCAATTGATTGGACATGATTTGGAAAGGCACGCACCTGTCTAAATAAGGTCCCACTGTTGACAGTGCATGCCAGAGCAGAAACCAAGCCATGAAATCAAAGGAATTGTCTGTGGACCTCCAAGACAGGATTGTATCGAGGCACAGATCTGGGGAAGGGTACAAAAAATGTCTACAGCTTTGAAGGTCCCGAAGAGCACAGTGGTCTCCATCATTTGTAAATGGAAGAAGTTTGGATCCACCAGGACTCTTCCTAGAGCTGGCCGCCCAGCCAAACTGAGCAATCGGGGGAGAAGGGCCTTGGTCAGGGAGGTGACCAAGAACGCGATGGTCACTCTGACAGAGCTCCAGCGTTCCTCTGTGGAGATGGGAGAACCTTCCAGAAGGACAACCATCTCTGCAGCACTCCACCAATCAGGTCTTTATGGTGGAGTGGCCAGACGGAAGCCTCTGCTCAGTAAAAAGCACATGACAGCCCACTTGGAGTTTGTCAGAAAGCACCTAAAGGACTCTCAGACCCTGAGAAACAAGATTCTCTGGTCTGATGAAACCAAGATTGAACTCTTTGACCTGAATGCCAAATGTCACGTCTGGAGGAAACCAGGCACCTCTCATCACCTCGCTAATACCATCCCTACAGTGAAGCATGTTGGTGGCAGCATCATGCTGTGGGGATGTTCTTCAGCGGCAGGAACTGGGAGACTAGTCAGGATCGAGGGAAAGATGAATGGAGCAAAGTACAGAGAGATCCTTGATGAAAACCTGCTCCAGAACGCTCAGGACCTCAGACTGGGGCGAAGGTTTACCTTTCAACACGACAACAACCCTAAGCACACAGCCAAGACAACGAAGGAGTGGCTTCAGGACAAGTCTGTGAATGTTCTTGAGTGGCCCAGCCAGAGCCCAGACTTGAACCCCATTGAATATCTCTGGAAAGACCTGAAAATAGCTGTGCAGCGACACTCCCCATCTAACCTTACAGAGCTCGAGAGGATCTGCAGAGAAGAATGGGAGAAATAGCCCAAATATAGGTGTGCCAAGCTTGTAGCTTCATACCCAAGAAGACTTGAGGCTGTAATAACTGCCAGGGTGCCTCAACCAAGTACTGAGTAAAGGGTGTGAATACTTATGTACATGCAATATTTCAGTTTTTTATTTTTAATAAATTTGCAAAAATTTCTACAAAACCTTTTTTGCTTTGCCATTATGGGGTATTGTGTGTAGATTGATGAGAAAAAAAGGAAGTTAATCCATTTTGGAATAAGGCTGTAACATAACAAAATGTGGGGAAAGTGAAGGGGTGTGAATACTTTCCGGATGCACTGTAAATGCATCTAAACAAGCATCTAAGAGCAAAACCAGTGCTAAAGTAAAAGTGGAAGAAAGAGATTTTTTTTAGATGAGTGAATACAATAAGTGCTACGAGCAAGTAACAGGGTAGCAGTTCTTGAAGAGGTGAGTTTTCAACCTGTGCCGAAAGATGGGCAG
The DNA here is from genome assembly GCF_029633865.1 of Lampris incognitus. Classification (NCBI taxonomy): domain Eukaryota; kingdom Metazoa; phylum Chordata; class Actinopteri; order Lampriformes; family Lampridae; genus Lampris; species Lampris incognitus. Next base: position 18,000,367 of record NC_079223.1, read on the forward strand.
CGACTCTGCTGTCCTGACATCAGTGGAGAGTGTATTCCACCACTGTGGGGACAGGACAGAAAAGAGCCGTGACTGGGTCGATCGGCAGCAAGGGCCTCTGAGTGACGGGGCAACCAGGTGTCTCGAGGCAGCAGAGCGAAGTGGTCGGGCGGGGGTGTAGGGCTTGACCATGGCCTGGAGATAGGAAGGAGCTGTTCCTTTCACTGCCCTGTAGGCTAGCACCAAAGTCTTGAACTGGATGTGAGCAGCTACTGGCAGTCAGTGCAGGGACATGAGAAGGGGAGTTGTGTGGGAGAACTTAGGGTGGTTGAACACCAGACGAGCTGCAGCTTTCTGAACAAGCTCCAGAGGTCTGATGGCCAACACCGGAGCGCCAGCAAGGAGGGAGTTGCCGTAGTCCAGCCGGGAGCAGAAGTACTCCGCAGAAGGACTCCGACGGAGCAAAAGTACTCAGGGGGGAGAGGGAAACTCTTGCCTGCCTGTGGGCATGCGAACGCTGGCATGTCTACCTGAACGGCAGGGCTTTCACTGTCCGCACAGATCATCAGGCGCTGACGGCTCTGCTGGCGACCCGAGGTTCGGGGCACAGGCCCATGAGACTACTTAAATGGGCGGTTAGGCTGAATCAGTACAACTTCAGACTCGAGTTTATGCTGGGGTGTACCAATACGGGGGCTGACCTCCTGTCCCGAGCCATCTCCCTGACCAAACACGTAAGACGGGCGACGCCAGAAGATGACGACGACGATGACTGTGTCCACATGCTGCATGGGCCCCTCAGCACAGCAGTCACCCTGGCCGAGCTGCAGCAGGCCTCGGCTGAGGATGAGACACTCACAACCCTTCGTGCCTACGTCCAGGATGGCTGGCCTGCCAAGGTGGGTGACAGGCTGCTCCCCTACCATAAAGTCTGCGACGAGCTCTCCTTCTGGGGGGGAGGTGTGCCTCTCCCGTAGCCACCGCGCCATTGTACCAGAGACTATTAAGGGTCAGAGTGCTGCAAGTGGTGCATGATGGGCATATGGGAGTGGTCAAGGTGAAGCAGCATTGCCGAGACACCGTGTGGTGGCCTCACATAGACTCTGACGCAGAGGAGCTGATGTGTAACTTCACCTGCTGCCTTCTGAGTGGGAAAACCGGCCAGCCTACCACAGCATCCCTCACTCCAACCCCGTGGCTGTCCGTGCCAGGAGAGCACATCCAGATCGACCTCTGTGGAGAGCTCCACGGGGCACCTGCGCATGCCCGCTACTTGCTGGTTGTGCATGACCTTCACTCGACGTGGCCATAGGCCATCAAACTGGGCTCCATCACCTCACACACCATCGTCGACTGCCTTGATAAGCTGTTTGGGCGCTGGGGCCTGCCCAGTGTCATCACGACAGACAATGGACCCCAATTTGCATCAGTGGAGCTCTCAGAGTTCCTGTCACTGCGGTCCATCAAGCACATCAGGACAGCAGTGTACCACCCGGAGAGTAACGGGAGGGGTGGAAAGACTGAACAAAACTCCCAAGAATGGAATTCGAGCCTGTCTGGAGGAAGGGAAAACCTTCAGCACTGCACTCAGCCAAACTCTCCTTACCATCCGGGCATCCAAGCACTCCACCACGGGGGTGACACCGGCTCTGCTCATGATCGGGCGGGAACTAAAGCAACCACTGGACTGCTTGAGAGCAGAGCCAGCCACTGCACACGCGACCCCAGGGCTCCAGAAAGCCAGAGCTCAGGTTCGACGCTCACAGGCCCGGATGAAACAGAGGTTCGATGCCTCCCGCCGAGTACAGACTCTCTCTCTGTCTGTGGGGGACTGGGTCAGGATCAAACATGCCCACTGCCAGAACAAGCTGCAGTCATACTCGTCGGAGCCCCATCAGGTGACTCAGCAGCTGACACCGGCTACCTGCAGACTGGATGATGGGACTCGTTGGCACTCAAACCGCCTGCATAGGGTTGTAGCCCCTACAAACCCTGCATCATCCATGTCCCCAGCTGCTGCTGCTCAGTTGGCAGCCCAGACCGGAGGCAAACCGTGGTAACCCACCGCCATTGCCAGGCCCTGCTCCCCAGCCTGCTTGCCCTCAGAGGGTGAGGGTTCCACCTGTCTGGCCCAGGGGCTATGTTACGAATGGTTAAGGAACATCTAGGGTAGGGACTGATATGTTATGTTACTTTCTCAAGGGAGGTGGGGGGAGAAAATGATATATCTGGTTAGGTAGTGTTATGCCCGAGTCTGACTTGTATGGCTAAGCACTAGCAGTTACTGTGCCTTTAAGAAGGGCAGGAGGCAGTGTGAATTACGGAAAGGCGGGAAGTGTCGTGAGTTGATGTTGGTTAAGTAAAAGTTATAAACGTGGCTCCCGGTGTGGTCGTTGACTGAACATGATACAAAACAAAACATGGGCTTCACACAGCAGCATATACCATGACAACATAAAGAGTGGCCTAAGGACACACCCTAAAAAGAACATAACCTTCCCAAAGCAGGGGGGTAGTGTGACCGGTGGTGTCTTGCCTGCGTCGTTTGAAGAATTGGCCCATATTCATACATATTGCAGTGCTCATGTTCGGATCGGCCGTTTTTGCTCTGTAAACTGTTAAGAGCAAGTTCAGTAAAATGACCTAGGCCCAATCCCAAATCCCCCCTTGGCCCTTCCCCTCCATTTTGCATGCTGCCACATAGGGTAGGGTGTCATCCAAATGGCTCTCCAAATGGAGTGTTTTCAGATGCAGACTCCAAACGGAGTGGTAGAAGAAAATTCCCAGAATGCTTTGCGAACTGAGACAGTACAGTTATTTCCGCGTCTCGTGTATGAAGCTTGAAAAATGACCCAGCCGCAAGTTCTCTGCGCTTCCCCACTCATCTGATATCAGCACAGGGCAGGGCAGCAGTTTATTTGAAGGAGTGTGCATAAGACTGACACTGCACCATCATCAACAAGTTTACACATGGGCTATCTCCGTGCAGTCCTACCCACAAAAGTTTCTGCACGGGGATCACACAGCATGAAGGAATCCTTATGAATGTTTATGACTGTTTTCACTAAGTGTCATTCGGTCAGTCATGTCATGTCAAAGTTGACCTTGTTTGACAGGTCTGTTTTTGAGCTACAGACGCGTGAAATATATTGTAGCGCTGGGACACACACACACTTGTTTCACTATCCTTATGAGGACCCCTTATTGACTACATTCATTTCCTAGCCCTTAACCCTAACCTTAACCACGCAAACTACATGCCTAACCCTAACCCTTAGCCTAACCCTAACCTAATCCTAATTATAACCTTAACCTTAAAACCAAGTCCTAACCCTAAAATAGACCCTTTTACTTGTGAGGGCCTCTAAAATATCCACACAAGGTAGGTGGTTTCTGGTTTTTCTATCCTAATGAGGACATTTGGTCCACGTTAGGATAGCTAAACATGTACACACACACACACACACACACACACACACACACACACACACACACACACACACACACACACACACACACACACACGGGCACGACTACGGAGTTTCCAAGGGTGGTTGTTCATTGGGTGGGGGAAATGCCGCTCTATTTGTCCTGGGCTTCTGATTGGGGGAGAAACGTCCCTTTAGGGGTAATTGGCTGTTTAGCGTGGGTGGGCTTTTAGGGGAATATTTGACAGGGAAATCATTTTGGTCACGCTTCAGACCACCGCGCGGACTGCCGCTTGATTCCACGTCAGAGTCCCAGGGGAGCAGGAGGTTAATTAGCTGTAAGTTCGAGAGCGTTTTCGTTAGGTTAGAGCGGGAACAGCCACCCGGTGCTGTTTTAGTATTTCGGGAGAGTCTCTCAACCCCGGGAGGTTTAGCTGAATTCTGTTTAGAAATAAAGTTGGGCGGTCGTTTTGCTGACGAACCGAAGTCCTCGTCCCCGTCTCCGCTTGTCACCGGCACGCAACGCTACAGTACCAAACTGAGCGGCTCCGTCCCACTCGGGGTGCTATCAATAAAAAAAAAAGACATCTCGAGCAAATCAACTTTGCATCAAAAATGACATGCAAATGACACTTAATGACAACAGTCATAAACACCCATACAGATTCCTTGGCGTTGTGTGACCCAGTGCAGAAACTTCTATGGGCAGGACGGCGCTGAACTAGCCGATGTGTAAACACGCTTACCGACTATGGTCAGTAGATTAATCCGTCTTGTTCTGCCCTGCAGATTTGGTCAGATTTGTCACTACAATAGCTGATAATGGTAGCAAACAATAAGTTTTAATATAAAATGTATTGTAACGTGCATGGATAAGTAGACACCTTGGCCATTGGCTAATGGGTCGCACCCTTTAGTTGAGCGGTTAGCGGTGTCTCCCGCGGTGCGGGAGCTACGGGTTCGCATCCCGGCTGCGGCAGTTCCTGTGGTTGCCCCCCTGAATCCGCTGCAGTATGGTACTATAGTGTTATAACCATGTTCTGAGCAAACCAGGAAACTAACAGAAATTCTGAGCAGCGGATGTAACGATGGTGACGTAACGAGTGGTGTCCCATTTCCTAGGTAAAGATGTCAACTCCTACGCATTGTAGCTCCGTTCTGAAGGGCCACTATCCAGTAGAGGGCACTCCAAAACTATGGGTGGGGCCAGGTGGGTGGGTGGGTTTGGGCCCTTGTCTAATTTATTGCGCGCGTTCATTATTGCTCCCAAGCTACCACGGCGTGGGCAATACCTACTACCCGTACGTAGAAATGCTCATATGTAAAGCCTCTTCATTTCCCACACAATGCCAACTAAATCTGCTATGCAGTGGAAATGTCTGAGACATCATGTGAAGAAAGTCATTGGCTATAAGCACCACATGCAATTCTCATCCTATCTTCTTATAATACTCTTGGATTTGTTGTTTTAAATTTCATATGCAGAGGTTTCTTTAAAAACAAAAAGTAAAAAAATAAAAGTATTCAGGACGTCTGTGTGAGAAACGGCCCCAGATGTGTAGAACGTGTAAAGATTGCACAATCTTTCAACAAATGGGCTGTTGCAATAAATAAACCAGTTTTATTTTGGGGTTTTTTTTGGGGGGGGGGGTGTTGTTTTCATGCTGCACCTTTTGGCATCCATCAGCGTATACTTCTGATAGAAGTGGGGGCTTGCTTCGATTGACTTGCGCATTTCATTTACTTATTAATGTTGTTGATGGATTTTGTCTGTTTGGTTGTGCATCTGTTTGTCGCCACGCTCAGAAGTGGCAGCTTCAAGGGGAGTGGAGGGAAGTGCTGACTCTTGCTTGCCTATTGCTGCAGACATCCTACCAGCAGTTACAACCTACAGTCTAACAAGCCAGATGACAATCTGTGCTTCTAAAACATTAACTTAGTTTTACGTTGCTAAGCTTTATCTCCCTGGTAAAAATAAACAACTTCAGAGTGTATTTATAACCCCTGCTTCACTATCCCACAAAGGATGGATGACCATTAACGTGGATGTCATTGGAATAAGCCAATACTGTTATGCCCTTAGCCACTAAACACTAAAATGTCCAGACTCTAACTGCCTATTCACAGCTGTATGGCCACCACTCGGTAAATGGCACAGAAAGGAATAGTTTGATTTTGGATGGCCGCCAACACCTACATAAAATACATGAGTCACTGTGAAGGACAGTGAGGTCAAAGTCAATTTATTCATTATTCTTCCCCGGGTCCACTGTGCCAAACATGGTCCACTCCAATGTAAAATCATCAACCACTCTCGCTGGACAAAGCTCAGCCTTTCTCCAACGTACCCTGATATTTAACCCTGTCTGTGACAGGCGTCCCCCAGCTCCTGGGTCCTACCCCTCTATTCATAACTATTGGTCCAATATTTTAGATACGTTATCAGGGATACTCTAGGTGCCCTTTGATTCAGCTGCATTAGCAGCCCTCTTTGGGTGATGCCGGATACGGGGGTCCTGCCAGAATATTAAAGCAGACCCTGTGGTCTTCTTGACCCCATTTGCTAGAAGACTGATATTACTTGGTTTGGAAGTCATCCTCTCCTCCATCTCATGAGGCTTGGATCAAGGATGTTCTTCATTTTAGTAAATTAGAAAAGATTCAATACACACTGTGGGGGGTCTGCGGCTACATTTTCCAAAATATGGCAACCCCTCTGATCAGACACTGTACTTCCAAAGGTTATTTTTTATTATTTCTTCTTGTAATTTGTAGCACTAACAGTAATTATGTTGCAATTTACCATGAATATTGTGTTTTTTGTTTGGGGGCACATTTTAATTGTTTTTTAATGTTTTAAATTTGACTACACACACACGCACACACACACACTCACACACACACACACAGACACACACACACATATTTGTAGGAAAAGAAAAAAATTCTGTACATAACACACACACACACACACACACACACATATATATATATAGTTGTATTGTTTGTAACTACTGTTTTTTGCCATGTACATAATTTTTGTATGCCACTATTATGTTTTATGTATGTTTTAAAAAAACGTGTGGAAACAATTTGAGAAGCTACTGTGTGCAACGTGGAAAAACACCAATAAAAAGAGTTTGAAAAAAAGGTCAATTTATTCATTGACCACATTTGAAAACGCACCAGGTGTTAGATAGACAAAGCACTGTGCGGAATTCATAAACAACCGTTATGAATTCATGAGACGCTGTGCAGCAAAAGGCGCAGTACCCCTGGTCTGCCACTAGGGGTGGTATGTGAACTGTGATGATTCAGCCGATGGACGATTAAGGGGGGGGGGCAAAATCACATTGAGTCGTGCACGCTTATATGTCTCGCAGGAGATTCACACGGGATGTTTGAGAGGTCGCTATCAGAGCTGATCGCATGTGAGGGGTTTTGTTGCCAGAATAACCAAAAGGGTGCCACGCCTGGCAAAATAAGGCGGCAGTTCTTATCTTGTGTGCATTCAGCCCAAAACGACGGGGTCCGACCCCCCATTCACCCCTCCACCCCCTACCCCCAAAAGTCCAACCATAGCCTACGTGCAGCGTTTGCAAACACATTCCTCCGCAAGTTCCGTCGTCAGTAACTCGTCTCGCGTGCCGGTGGTGGTACGTAGCCTGGCGGCGGTGAGTCGCTCTACAGGTGGGTCGTTACCGCGGCTGCTGCTGCTGCTGCTGCGGCGCGTCTGCAGGGGCGCTGTCCACCTTGCCGGCGGTGCTGAAACTTTGCGCTCTGCGCCTCTGACAGACTTAACCAAACAACTAAAAGATACTTCCGTTTTTTTTGTCACATTCACGAGAAATATCCTTTAATTGTAAGATTATGACTGTCCCGCATCTTCCTCTTCCTCCTCCTCCTCTGGCGCGACCCTCCTCTCGCGGCTCTGCGGTTTTTCAAGACGTGGAGCGGCGTAATACTGGATTCAGCTGCGTTAAAGGGCTTGAGACGTCCTCACGTCACAGCCTGACTGGAGACGTCCTCACAAGCTGACCGGAGACGTCCTCACAGCCTGACTTGAGACGTCCTCACAGCCGCCTTGAGACGTCCTCACAGCCTGACCGGAGACGTCCTCGCAGCCTGACTTGAGACGCCCTCACAGCCTGACCGGAGACGTCCTCACAGCCTGACTTGAGACGTCCTCACAGCCTGACTTGAGACGTCCTCACAGCCTGACTTGAGACGTCCTCACAGCCTGACTTGAGACGTCCTCACAGCCTGACTTGAGACGTCCTCACAGCCTGACTTGAGACGTCCTCACAGCCTGACCGGAGACGTCCTCACAGGCTGACTTGAGACGTCCTCACAGGCTGACTGGAGAGAGGACGAGCCTCGGCCGCCATGCCAGGCAAAACGCGGGGCATCAGCTCTACATTCTCTTGTTCAGCGTTTTGTGAAAGGCTCCGTTAAGCAGTCGAGCAAGTCGCAGAGACACCCAATCGCTAGCTCGATGCTGAGCCGCTACTGTGTACATGTGTACGCCTTGTTGCTATCAAGAGGTCCTCCTTTTAACTCCGTCAAGTTTCCCCCGTTCACGTCTGGCGTTCTGGTCGCTGCCGTGATTGTCCACCTCCCATCACCTGCCAGCGGCGCACCACTCGGGTACAAAACAAATAAAAGCAAAATAAAATCCGTGTTGTTTGGCCCAGCAGCCCCGCTCCGTCTCCACATGCAACACTGCGCCCATGTTGGAAGCGCGACTCAACCGCGCTGCAATATCTTACCCCCCCCCCCCCAAAAAAAGACCAAAAAAAGACAACTTCTTCAAAAGTAGGCTGATTTCCCCCCCCCCCAACAAATGTTTGGGGTTTTGCGCGTCTAACCCGTGGGCTTTTCTCCCCCCCTCACCCACCCTTCTCTTTTTTCTTTTCTTTTTTTTGGGCGAGGCGACGGTGCCAGTTGCACCTCCGGGCTGTCTTATCAGCTGCCGTCGGGCGTCTTCCTCCGGCTCGAGCGAGTCCATTTCTAGGCGGCTTCGCGGGACCGCTCTCAAGTCGTCCGGTCTCTGCAGTCACGTGGTCAGGGCGGCACCGAACGCGTTTTTTTTTTTCCTTCTTCCCTCTCTTCCCCCCTTTCACCACGGCGAGTGTCTGTGCGCGCGGTCTCCTCTCGTGCAGTTCGGCGGCTGTCCTCCCTCCTCCGCGTCTCCCGCTGCTTAGCACGCTTCAGACACGGCGAGCGCAGGGGAGACAGAGAGAGAGAGAGAGAGAGAGAGAGGCGGGAGTGAGCGAGCACACGTCGGGCTGCGCTCTCCGCATCGGGGCTTCTACCGACCTACCTGTGTCCAGGAGGGGAGCACACGAAGCTCCGCTCCCCCCGGCGAGTCGCCCCCTCTTCTCGTTTCGCGTCAAATAAGCGCGGGTACTTGTTAGGTATAGACATTCTTGCTGTGTGTCTGTTTTTGTTTTTTTTTGTTTTTTTGTTTTTTTGAATTATTATTTTGGCTTTCAGAGAGACCGGATTTAATTTGCGCAGATCTTGATCGTATTTTTTTTTTATTTCTGTGGTGCTCAGTTTGGATAGTTGCACAGCCGAGAGAGCTTGGATGAGCCGCTTCGTTCAATTCCCGAGATGGAGTTGCTGTTGATTTGCCTTTCCCTGTGGATATTGCACGGCGGTTCTGCCAGAGCGGACTCCATCATACACATCGGTAAGAGTCCCCTTCCCGCTACCTACAGACAGGTGTAGTAAAGGCGGTGCAAGCGGTGAGGGGGGTTTGTTTGTTTCGGAGGGCGGGATAAATAGTCTGGTTAATTTGCGCCCCGTGTCCTCTCTTTTTAAACTCTCCGGTCAGTTCAAAAGTTTTATTCCGGAGACGTGCACATTGCCCATGACCCCGTGTTGCCCGAGAGATGGTCTGTTCTTTTCATTCATGTTTATTTGAAGAGGAGTTTAAAAAACAACAACAGCGTCTCGATTCCCTGATCTACGCAGAGAGCGACACTTTTCGATGCACATTTTGATCCGAAGCAGTCGGGTTGATCACTCGGCGCTGGCGGGGTTTTGGGACCCAATCAGCGCGTTACGAGACAAGAAAACGTTGAGCCTTTGCTAAAGCAGCCTACTCGCCGTCCTTAACCCGAGCCTCAACTTTCACCGGGACGTGACCGCCATGTCAATAGCCATGGCGAGAGAACGAACGTCAATGGGGCTTCGTTAGAGATGCCGATTGCATAAAAGCCCTTTTGTAACTTCACTTCAACCCGGAGCGGACGTCTGCAGAGGTTGATAGCGTCGTTTTGCGTCGGTCAGTTGCTCATTTCCTTGCAAATAAAATCACGCCTCGGTTGCAACGCACATTTTTACATGCAAACATGGAACTTGCGCGCGCGCGCGCGGACGCACGCACGCACACACAACGTGCGTGCAGTTTTATCATTTAATAACTGCTCTCATAGCTCATCCGCTCAAGCATTTGCGCAAGTATTTTTCTGCCCCCCCCACCCCCCGCTCCCGCCCCCGCACAAAAACCCCGAGGCGTCTCAGTCACTAATACAAATATCAGCGCCACCCGGATGATATTTGCAACCACGTCCCCGCCGCCGCATAATTTTTCTGCGCACTTTACCGCAACAGTCTGGCAAGCAGCAGGTGCTCAGTCGGTGGGACTGAATCCATATTGGCTGGTGTCTAGAATAACCATAGCAAGCCCAATTATAGCCTAGTTATTTTCCCAATTAACACGGGCCCAGTCCTCACAGTGTCAGCTTGCAGAACTTGGATAAACAGACAGAAATGCAGATAGATCGATAGATAGAGAGAGAGAGAGAGAGAGAGAGAGAGAGAGAGAGAGAGAGAGAGAGAGAGAGAGAGAGAGAGAGAGAGAGAGAGAGAGAGATAGATAGATAGATAGATAGATAGATAGATAGATAGATAGATAGATAGATAGATAGATAGATGGATGGATGGATGGATGCCTGCGTGACACTTGTTTGGCGGGGTGCCAGATATTTCAATTTATAGCTCCCTTACATGTCTGCAAAGTGTTGCTCAATAGAGCTATGGGTGTGGAGGAGGACGGAGGTCTTGGACACCCTGTCTAGGGCCAGCCTGCAGGCCTTCCTTCAGCCGTGCAGCTAACTGCCCCTGCCTCCAAACTGTGGAAGCGCGCCGCTGCCGACTCAAAGTGGCTGCGCACGTGTTGCGTGATTTGAGAAGACGCAATAAACGAAGGCCAACTTCCGGCGACTAAAGTTCCCAAACAATTGAGTCGATAGTGCTTTTTTTGGAAACTTAATACATTCGTGAAGGCTACACTGGCGAGGCTCAAACAAACTCCCCGAGTCGGGGCTCTTTATTACGACTTAACCGTGTCTGTGTCACCCCTCAGGTGCCATATTCGAAGAAAACGCCATGCGGGATGACGAGATTTTCCAGCTCGCCATCTCCGACCTGAGCCTCAACGACGACATTCTGCAAAGCGAGAAGATCACCCACTCCGTAAAACTCATCGAGCCCAATAACCCCTTTCAGGCGGTGCAGGAAGGTAAGTGCAATTCGATCGAGTCATTTTCGTGATCGACATCCCCCCCCCCCCCCACACACACACACCATCCACTTTTCCCCTCTCCTTTCATTATACTGCGAGCCGCAAGGCAAGTCAGCAGCCCTGCTATCTTTGAGCCATTATAGCCGCGCTGTGGCTGAGATCTGACCAGGCGCCTTGTATTTATTGGGTAAAGCCATTAGATGCATTCATTTCGTAAGGTTTCCCGCCAATATATGAGCCGTAATGCTCATGTGACATTATTCATCGGCGTGACGGCTGAGGAGTGTGTGAGCAGGGTGGGTGACACGCATCAGTCCGAGAGAGAGAGAGAGAGAGAGAGAGAGAGAGAGGTGGGTTGGGGGGGGGGGGGGTTGTGTGTGTGTGCTGCAATATACCTGCAAACCACCGTGCCTTTGTGGAGAAAGGTGTCTTCTGTGGTTGAAAAGCTAGGTGGAGGCATTGAGTTAAGCAGCGCCTGATAATGATAATGATCTCCTCCATGATGGAGATAACTGGAGGATGGAGAGAATATATCACTTGACTAACTGCTAGCGGGGGGGGGGGGGGGACGTGCTGCCTTTGTGTCCGATCGACTCATCGGCTATCGATCGTTGTTTCTCATGTAGCGATTTAGCTTATTCCTTGGAATGTTTGGCCCTCCTTTAGGACTCTTATACCCCTAAAAACAGAATAATAGCATTTTGTTTTGTTTACTGAAATTAATATTTCCATCGTAGAGGATTGGGAAATTAATTAGAATTCCTCATTTGAACCATTTAGGGTTTGAAGGAATCATAGGGACCTTAAAGGGACCTTAAAGGGACAGTTCACCCCAAACTCACAAATCCATGTTTTTCCTCTTAGCTTCAGTGCTGTTTAGCCATCTGGATTGTTTTAGAGGGAGTTGCCACGTTTTGGTGATATCGGCCTTAGAGATGTAGACATGTCTGCCTTCTCTCGAATACGATGGAACTGGGTGGCACTCGACTTGGGGTCGCACAAAGCGCCAAAAACATACATTTGAAAAACTCGACAGCGACGTCTCTTTCCAGAAATCATGACCCAGTTACTCAAGATAATCCAAAAACCTTACTGTGAGCAGTTTTATGTAGGAACTATTTTCTTAGACCGAACTACACCTATGTGAAACTGCTCACAACGAGTTCTGTGGATTATCCCGGGTCACGATTCATGATTTCTGGAAAGCGACGTTGCTGGTGAGTTTATCAAATTTATTTATTTGTTGGTGCATTGAGCAACACAAGCAGAGTGCCATCCAGTTCCATTGTATTGGAGAGAAGGCAGACGGCTTTACGGCGGACATCTCCACGAAAAAAGATTTAGATGGATAAATTCCACTACAGGTAAGAGGGAAAACATGTATTTTTGATTTTGGGATGAACTGTCCCTTTAAGAAACTGTGCATGCCCCCTGTACTCGGCCGGTACTCATGAAAGGCCTTGATGAGTCATTGCTATTCAAAGAGCTTACATCTGCAGCCAAATGATATTTCCTGTTTTCGACTGTCATCAACCCACTCATTGTTCCCCTGCAGCCCTTTACAATGTACCTGGTGGACATATTTTCACTGACATTGCATTTGTAGCGATCAGGGCGGAGGGGTTTTATGTTGCAGAAAATGGTATCTTTTACATTCATCTAAAGCAGGGGTTTTCAACTTTTTGGGGGCCAGGGACCTCTTACAGGGGAGAAAGCTATCCAATAACCCTCTCATAGTCGTAACACCAATTAAACATATGCTTACTACCATTTGTACTCTTAGATGCCATTGGAACTGCTTGTATTCTGAAACTTTTCAACCTAAATACTTCGGACCTGTTTTATAGTGATAAATAGAAACACGTTTCAATTTGAATCGTGTTAATAACACTTACTACCACTAGGTGGGAGAAATGGACACAATATGCCGATTTTATTGGCGCAAATGGTTCCCAGGCAATTCTTTTTTTGGGGGAGATTCCTCCCCTTTTCCCCCCAATTGGATCCGGCCAATTACCCCACTCTACCAAGCCGTCCCAATCTCTGCTCCACCCCCTCTACCGATCCGGGGAGGGCTGCAGACTACCACATGCCTCCTCCGATACATGGGGAGTCAGTCGCCAGACGCTTCTTTTCACCTGACAGTGAGGAGTTTCGCCAGGGGGACGTAGCGCGTGGAAGGATCATGCTATTCCCCCCAGTTGCCCCTCCCCCCTGAGCAGGCACCCTTACTGACCAGAGGAGGCGCTAGTGCAGCGACCAGGGCACATACCCACATCTGGCTTCCCACCCGCAGACATTGCCAATTGTGTCTGTAGGGACGCCCGACCAAGCTGGAGGCAACACGGGGATTCGAACCACCGATTCATGTGTTGGTAGGCAACGGAATAGACTGCTATGCTACCCAAACACCCCCGCACACTTCTTAATGGTATAGCACAGTTTTGTAATTTACAGTAAATTATTTCATGAACCCCACTTTGCGAACCACTGATCTGGAGATCTGAGGTACTAGGATGAAATGTCCTAGTGTAACGCAATTACAGATGACATAAAGCCAAGTATGTTTTTGCGAGTCTTTTTCCAACTTGTGTATTGGTTGTTTTGCCTAAGATGAAAAAGTCTGACGGCTCATCACTGGCAAACCTCTTTTGTGCAAAGTTATGATCAGTCCAGTATAGTGAAACAAACCTTTGCCCACCTGTGATGGTCCGAGTTTGTATTCCTCTGTCAGTTTGAACATCTGCAGTAGGTGTGCACAGCTGAACCCTGCCTGATGTGAGCTGGCTGCCTCATAACACCAAATTTCTGGCTTAGACAGTATCTAGTTAGTCCTGAATTCAGTCCCAAATGCTAATTTTGGGATTAGTACGTTGCCTGCTGTATATTTGTTCAACCTATGAACCAAACATGGCAGTAGGGTGAAGTAAATCCAGTTGTTTTCACAGAAGTTTTACGTGTTTCGAGAATTCAGCAGCGAATATTGAATTAGGGCTAATCTGAAATAGTGTAGAATACGGGAAAGTACCAGTACCAGGGTCCAGTGTAAATTAGTTGATTTACGTTGAAAATAAGTGAAATTATCTTGAACCCCATGTCGCTAAATTTCCCACTTATCAAGAGATTTGTTAGATTTTGTATAGAGCTGTAATGGAAAATGTCTGGGAATTATACAGAAACTGAAGGACGTGGCAGCGTTCAGTGTGGTAGGACTTATGATTACAAATACCTGTGCCAAACTGAGACAGTCTGAAAAAGAAAAAGAAAAGGAAAAAACCAAGAAAAACACCTAAGACCTCCCGAGATTCTGGGGTGCTCTGACAATCTCGGGTTCATTGCAGAACTCATCATTTGATTTGAGCAAGTTTAAAACTTTCTCCGATAAACAAATCACCTTTCACTCGCCTCCGTTATCGACGGCTCGCAAAACTTGTTCCGCTGCAGGCAAAATCATATATTCTGGGGCTCAGTTTAAACCACCAGGATCGATGGGTGGCATCGAATTCTTGGCGCGCAAGGCACACGGGAGGGCGCTGAGCACTGAGTGACATCCGAGATGAGCTGACCTTTTGCTTTGCTCTTTTGTTCACTGCCATCCCATTGTGACCGGCAGTCAGGACCTTGCCAACAACGCATGGCAGAGGAAGGGAGGAGGACGGCGGGGCGGGGGGGGGGGGGCTACAGAAGTGAGAGTGAGGTGAATGAAGATGAGATGACAGAGGAAGACAGACCTACTGAGGGAACAAGAGGGGAGGAGAGAAACGAGGGGTGAGGAGAGCAATGAGGTTTAGAATAAGCATGAGTACAGACAGGCCTGGGCGATGAAAGGGAAGGGGAGAGGAGGAGTGGAGAGAATTATGATCAAGAGTCGAATAAACATTAGTGGACGAAAGAGAATCAGGACGGGGAGGGTTAAAACTAAAAACGGGCCTTAGGTGACGAGGGGAAATTGCCAGCCTGGCGAGGAGAGTAGTTGCTGTGTCACGTTCGTCCTTTTTTTTTTTCTTCTGGCTCCTTGTGTCCTTGCGGCTGGTGGAACATACATTAAAGGGGACTCGAAAGCACAATGCACGTAGCGCAAGGCGGAGCGGTTCTTTCCTCCCATGCTCTTATCACATAATTATGGCGGCTCATGGCTGGCTGGGTACAATGCCTGACCACACAAACGGCAGAAACTGGTCCTACTATATATAGGCTCAGGCAAATGGAGAGAATTAATGGGACCATTTTGAAAACCTGCGGCGAGATTCTTAATAACTTGGGAAAAGTGTGTAAATTTAATCTTGGAGTTCGGAAACTTGGCTTACTAATGCTAATCAGGAGAGTTTAGGCACTTAAACATTCCGAGAAACTGCTGTAACATTAATTACGTCGGGCACTTTTGCTAATATCTCTCGGAAAGGGTGCCTATTGTTGGCAGTCAATGACTGAGCAAAGTAAAGGTAGGATGAATGATCTAATTAGTTTGTAAAAATTTAGCCATCTGGCCTGAATTAGGGTTAGTTTTTTTTTTCTTCATTTTTCGTTTTTTTTTTTCTTCTTTTTTTTTCTGTCCCCCTGTGTTGAACCGTGCAGTAATTTGTTGAGTGCTGTGTTCCATTGTAACCCCTCCCCACAATGCACCACTAGTGGCCTTCCATTTTCATCTAACCCCTTCCAAGGTAACGTCAAGGAGAATTTAATTGTCAACCCCTCCAGCCTCCCTCCCCTGACATCCTGTAAGCAACCGACCAATAATTTTCAGCGCTGTTCTCTCTGTTTGATTTCTCTTTTACCCCGTCAAACCCGCAGAGGCAAGAGCTGAAATAATGCTGCCTTTTGAAGCACTGGCACAGGTGATGTACATTCCTCCACCTGAGTCTCTGCTTACGACAAGTCATTACTCGCTCTGCCCTAAATGTGATGGAGTGGTGGCCTTTCACTGATATTGTCCTGGTGGTTTTAATAATAATGTGTAAATCTTGGTAATGGATTTGTTTGTGTTTTCATGTCTTTTTACCACCTCGACACAGAGGAGGATGATCAGCTCATTTTACCGACCCATGTTAATTACCCAATGGTTATTTCTAATCCGTCATAAGCTCCTCAATGGGCTGTATTGAGGCCTACTGGTGCCTTAATCAGCTAAGTGATGTTGCAGCAAAGGTATACCTTTCAACATTTAATCTCTCCATGATGCAAACCCCATTGCTCAGCATCCTCATGGGACTAAGCTCCTGAATAATAGTTTATCGGACATTTATGGTGCAGTGTATAGTACGCAATGTGCAATGTGTAGCTGAGTCCAACAAATGTCATTCATGGAGTAGATCCACATTTAGAAGAGAATAGAACAGATAGATAGATAGATAGATAGATAGATAGATAGATAGATAGATAGATAGATAGATAGATAGATAGATAGATAGATAGAGGCAATGTGTAGCTGAGTCCAACAAATGTCATTCATGGAGTAGATCCACATTTAGAAGAGAATAGAACAGACAGATAGATAGATAGATAGATAGATAGATAGATAGATAGATAGATAGATAGATAGATAGATAGATAGATAGTGTGGAAAGAATAAGATCATCGAGAAACTGGTATTTCTGCTAATATGACATCAGCTTTCAAATTAGTTGAATATCGGAAGATGAAATCATATTTTGAGAATATTGGACATTATTACTGAGTGCAATTTTTGGGACAGAGCTCTGCAGGAGGAAACAACAGATTAAGAATTTCAATCTTTCTGTCTGCCACATGCAGAGATCCCCTTCTCTTTCATCTCCAAATCCTCCCCTCCCCTACGTCCTCCAAGCTATCGTCATATTAATAGTCTTGGTCTGTTATAAAATTCCACCTTGAGCAATCTTTGTAAGGTACGATAAACACTGAAAATTATTATTTTTTTTATTATCTAGGTGGATGAGAGTGGCCAGAGTCTTCAGTCCTGCATACAAACGTGAAATGACAATTGATCGCATGACTCATGATTACAAATATGTGACTAGCGGAGTGTTTGCTAAGCTACCTGTGCCTCGCTGTCTTGTCGGAGTGTGCGATAACAGATGCCGGGCCAAATTCTGCACCACCAGGCAGTTTCAGACTTGTTCTGCTCTGCTAAAATGCAGGGCAGCGCGTGTCATTCTTCAAGTGTAAGACGCGTTAGTATTTCATTTTCTGTGGAGCGTTTTAGTGTCAGCAACTATCTGGCAGTGTGAAGGGTTCACAGATCCAATCTTAACTAACGTTTGGTACACTACAGGACTATAAGATGAATCTAACCGGGAGAAATCCTCATCAGTGGCTTTGGTAGGGACCGACGGTTGGCAAAGACTGACTTTTGACAGTAACAGTCGTAACTACACAGACTGACTCAACAACAGATCTGAAACAAATTGGTATTATCAAACCTGTGTGATATTGACATCCCAACAACTGTACGGATCCCGATAAAGCATGTAGTGTATGAGGATCCGCAATGATGGCCTATAGCCAGAGAGCCAGGGTTACAGTCATGTAAACTTGCTTAATGCAAAGACACACTAGACACAGACAAATGTTTACTCACAGATTCCTTTTTTTTTTGTGGGGGAGGGTGGGAGTTTCCCCCCTTTTCTCCCCAATTGTATCCAGCCAACTACCCCACTCTTTTGAGTCGTCCCGGTCGCTGCTCCACCCTCTCTGCCAAGCTAGGAAGGGCTGCAGACTACCACGTCCCCCCTCCGATATATGCGGAGTCGCCAGCCACTTCTTTTCACCTGACAGTGAGGAGTTTTGCCAGGGGGCTGTAGCGTGTGGGAGGATCATGCTATTCCCCCCAGTTCCCCTCCCCCCTGAACAGGCGCCCCGGCCGACCAGAGGAGGCGCTAGTGTAGCGACCAGGACACATACCCATATCCGGCTTCCCACCCGCAGACACGGCCAGTTGTGTCGTTGGGATGCCCGACTAAGCCGGAGGTAACACGAGGATTCGAACCGGCGATCCCCGATGTCACAGTATTCCTTTTAAAAGAGTTAATCTCCTCTCAGTTTATTTCCATTTGTTTATTTGATTCAAAGGAGCAAGCAGAGTCTGCCCCACCTCCCTGGTTTCTTTCTTTCTTGTGTTACGTTAGATTGTGCAAGTTGCCGTAAGACTCGAAGAAGCTGGTGACGGTCAGGGATCAGCAGAATAATCTGTTCTATTATTAAATGTGCTACAATCCATCTTTACCTTTAGTCTGGAATAAAGGCACTCACAACAAACACAAACCATTTGTGAAACCCATTGATGCTTTTCTTTTCTTCACATTGTGGGTGTGCACACAACTTTATGAAGATTGCAGTGCAGATTTTGTTCCCAGATAACTACTTAAGTGGCCTGATAAAACAGCTGCTGGGTTATTTATTTTCTGTTTTGATTTACCTTTGCAGCTCATGTTGTGTACTACGATCATTGTTAAGGTTTGCCGTTTTTGTTTTTTCCGTGAGAGAGAGAGAGAGAGAGAGAGAGAGAGAGAGAGAGAGAGAGAGAGAGAGAGAGAGAGAGAGAGAGAGAGAGAGAGAGAGAGAGAGAGAGAGAGAGAGAGAGAGAGAGAGGGAGAGATTTGCTTTTAAAAGTACATTTACTCAGGTTACATTACAGTCCGACAGCTGACATTCAAACATAATCATCTCTTTATAATCCAGCTCATACAAAGAAAACAGTTTCAGGGGGGGGAAAAGAGCATTAAGTAATCTAAACAAGTATTTGTAACAAAAAACAGAATTTCAAACTTAAATATCCCAACATAAACACAAGTTTGGCTCAGGGGGCTTTGCAGCAACACAACGTCCTGTCCTCAGACCCTCGTATCGGATGAGGAACAACTCCCTAAAAAAACCCAACCCTTTAACAGGGAGACAAAATAGGAAGAAGCCTCAGGAAGCGCAACAGAGGAAGGCTCTCTCTCCGAAGATGGACAACGTGAAATGGATTTTGTGTTTACACAATTTACATAACAAAATAAAATAAAACAAAGCCAATAATACAGCCAGGACTTCCCTCGTTACACAAATTAGGGAAGAAAAAAAAAGAAAACCAGATCCTCATCAACTCTCACTATGCATAACACCACCCCAAGTTCTGGAAAAAAAAGGTCATTTCTGTGTGGAAGCTCTGCTCCCCTGTCTTAGTACCTCATCATCTTCAGCTCTTCTTCAGTTTTTTTTACTTTGTAGCTTTAAATAGTCTCTTGTGCGGCATGTAGACCTCATGTTGAGCAGCTGAGCTACCACCTCGGTGTTGTCAAGTCCCGATACTGCTGCAGCCACCATGCGCCGTAGGGTGACGTTCCTGGTGGAAACCCGTTTCTGGGACAGTCCTTGGAGAGCATCGGTCATGGACATCCAGCCTGGCTCCATGAATCAGTGACTCCTCCAGCAGCAGTAAGAGGAAGATCGCCCAGTTCAACACACTCGTCATGACCTAACTTACTTTAGTCTTTAACCTTTGAGAACGTTTTCTTTTATTGGACTTATGCAACTTTCTAA
This sequence comes from Lampris incognitus, assembly GCF_029633865.1. Lineage (NCBI taxonomy): Eukaryota > Metazoa > Chordata > Actinopteri > Lampriformes > Lampridae > Lampris > Lampris incognitus. The sequence continues at coordinate 18,019,807 of NC_079223.1, forward strand.
GAGCTGTTACGTGTTTTCTCAAACGGAAACGTTTTTTTTTCATCCAACACATCGACCCCAAATAATTTCTGCAGTCGACACGCTTTCAATAATTTTTTCCGCATCTGAAAAATACTCAGACACTTCAATAGATTTTCCAAAGGTGTCGCCTAAAAACCATTTATTTCCTCAAGTGGATACAGATCTACAATTTGTGACTGTGAGTCTGTAACAGAGATAGAGTCCGTGTCATACCCCATTTCCTCCACCTTATCCTCACCAGCAACACCCCGTAACGCCCGACTCACCCTTTCTCCACTTTGCACCACCAGCCTGACTATGGCCAGGTCCAGCTGCTGGCCCTTTCCCGCTGCTTTTCCCTGTTTTGACACTTGGACAGCCGAGCTGTCATCAAATACATTCTTACCGCCCGAGTCAACTTGCTGTTCCCCTGCCTGACCGGATGGCTCCTCAGGCAGCGGAGCACCGGTGTTAATGCGCTGCTCAGCCGGCCCGGCCCCTGGCTCAGGCCGCCCCTCGGCCGGCCTATGAGGGCAAGCATCCCGCTTGTGCCCCACATCCCCACACTCAAAACATGTGATGCTACCTGTGCTGGCGTACCCCATGTAATATCCCTCCCCATGTTTCACTCTGAAGGAAACCTCCAACGTCTGTGACAGACCATTCAAGGGGAATAGAAACCTGTCTCCGGAGGGACTGGACATGTTTCATTTCATCGTCCGTACAGCCCAACCCCAGGGTTCTAAAACCACTGGCCAGCTTCCCGAAACGCTGAAGCTCCCGCTCCAACGCCTCACTGGGAATGAACGGGATGACAGCGGAGACAGTGACCTGGGTGGATGGCACGGCGAGTGGGGAAACCTGCAGATAGACGCCCTTCAGAGAGACGCTGCTCGTTATTAGCTTAGCCACAAAACGCTCTTCTTTTAGGAAAACAACAACATGTTTGTTCGTCCTGGAGGCATACGACAGGTGGACGTGTCCCACACGTTCTCCTATAGCCAGGAGAACCGCCTGTATCGGAACAGATGGATCAGGCTGAACCCGCACTCCATGTCTTGTAGCGAGAGAGGACGCCTCCCAGGGCGCCATCTTGCTCACCGAAAAAAGAAAAAGTCCGACAGACTACAGCAAACGTTGCCCACGACTAATAAATAAACTCAATTTGAAACATCAGCCCTAAAGGCGAAAGTAACCTGCTAGAAATTGGACAATTACATCAAATTTTCTGACAGCAGGTCACTCTCACCAGACACTCACTCTCATGCCGACTCCCAGCATGCAGAGAGAGAGAGAGAGAGAGAGAGAGAGAGAGAGAGAGAGAGAGAGAGAGAGAGAGAGAGAGAGAGGACTCATGTAAACAGCAGTGTTCTTCACTCCATAGTTCAGATTTGATGCAAGAACTCATTTTCATTTTGGTGTGACTGACAGAGGGAAAGCCCTTTGGAACTGGTAGCCTGCTGAGATCTGAGACACACCGCGGAATATTTATTACGCCATCGCCTTTATTCAGAATAGCAAGAGTTCAATAGCAGCTGCCACAGAGGGAACAGAGAGAGAACTGTAAACAAAAATGGTGGTCGGGGTGAAGGGAGAGAGACAGAGAGACGGACAGAGAGAGGCTCCCGGCTGGAGCCCCTGCTCCTAAATGCTGGCTTTATCCTGCACCTCCTCTGTCCTCACAAATGTTATGACCGAGGCATTCTGAGCTTGGCTTGGTCCGTTGTGCATCAAAGCAACCCAATACAGCACCAGTAGTTATTCCACTTCTGCGCTGTGCAGTGGCAGGTAGTGACGCGTTACATTTACTCCGTTACACGAACTTGGGTATTTTTTTTAATCAGAACACTTTTAACTCTTACTCGAATACATTTGCGATAAAATATATGTACTTCTACTCCGTTACCTTAGGCTACACACTTCTCGCTACTTTTACTAGAGTTAGGACCTAACTCAAGTTAAAAGTTGGGACCTATCCTATCCACTCATTGGCTATCAAACTGATGTTACCGATCCACGACGTACCAATTCAAATACCATCGTCTGATTTATTTATGAATTATAAATATGGCTCTAATAATGCAATTATAAGTCCATAGCCAACATGACATATGTAAGTTCAGGTAGTATGGATTGTTTTGAGTGCGGGGACGTGGGACACAAGCGCTTCGCTTGCCCACAAAGAGCGCGGGAAGCGGAAGATGCGGAAGTGGCGGCTGATGCGGGGAGGGAGTAGCGGGGGGGGGGGGGGTAACAAGGCCAATGGTCCACAAAATGTGGACTGCATCAGAGGAACCCAGTGTGCGTGGAGTTTAGTGGCACTGCTGCGTGCGTAACCTCCCCGGCAGCCGAGCCCAGGCAGGAGGTGCAGAGTGACGGCGAGGAGGCGGCGGCAGACTCACCCGAGAGCCAGGAGAGGAAGGACTCTCGGTAACAAGAGACAGGACAAGACAAGTGAAGAACCACATTTACAATCGTCCATCACGTTATCCAGATTATTGTCACAATTTGATTTAATTGATGCTTTGAGAATAAAAAATCAAACAGCAGACATGGGTAAAGGTTTCGGGGGACAGGGTCAGTGTTGCCAGGCCAGACAGGGTGTAAATCACCAGGCAGCACCTTAACGCCAGGTTGGTCAGGAGCAACATATCTCCAGCTGGTTTTTACAGATCACCACTTAGTCGATGTTGTATTATATCTTCAAAAAGTTATCAAGCTTTCTGGCATTTTAACGTGATATGACTACAGGATAGACCTTTTTGTAATTTTTTTTTTTAAAATTACTTTGGGTAATTTGGGGGAAAAAGCCCAGTTTGACTCCAACTGAAGTAACACATTAAATGAGTTGCCATAGCAATTTGCACTCTGTTTATATGTGAAGTCTACTTAAACTACAGTTCAAATAAATTGCTTTGGAAAACATTTATATTTAATGCATTTTTGTATATATATTTTTTCTCTTTTAATAAGAAGTGCTGTGTAGTTTACTATAGCCTCGTGTAACATTACACATAATACCGCAAACAGCAGCAGCAACAACAATAATAATATTCAAGAACAAAGAGCTCTGGTATTGGTATCAGCAGATATCCGAATTCAGGTATCGGAATCGGATTGGAACTGAAAAAAAGTGGATCGGTGCTTCTCTATTGGGGATATATCAGGGCAGGTCACAGAATCTTATGGGTCACCAAATACAGCGTAACACTGGCTTAGTGGCAGAACAACCATGCCCCCCTATTCTGTATTTGTACCCTTTATAATGTTACAGAACAGCGGGGTGGAATAATGGCACGACATTCCCGCCTTGAACAGGCAGGGGCTAGTTAGAAAATGGTGCCATACTCGATATATTATTTATTATTGGGAACCCCAACGAGGAACGAGCTAACAAAGTCTGAATATTTAAACTCTCAAAAAGGAAATGCAATTGCCCCACTAACGTTACAAGCACATACCCCATTAAACCTTAATGAAAAGTTACTGAGAAAATTATTGTGTCATACATTGTAAATGAGAACTTGGTCAACTACTCTACTTCTTTTTGAAGAACTAATTTGTTTGCAATTTCACATTGACATAATGAATTACATCTAATGAAGTTACTCACTACTTGAGTTGGTTTTTTTTCCCCAATTTTTCTCCCCATTTGTACCCGTCCAATTACCCCACTCTTTCAAGCCATCCCTGGTCACTGCTCCAGCCCCTCTGTCGATTCAAGGAGGGCTGCAGACTACCACATGCCTCCTCAGATACATGTGGAGTCGCCAGCCACTTCTTTTCACCTGACAGTGAGGAGTTTTGCCAGGGGGACGTAGCGTGTGGGAGGATCAAGCTGTTCCCCCCCACCCCGAACAGGCGCCCCGACCGACCAGAGGAGGCGCAGCAACCAGGACACATACCCACATCCAGCTTCCCACCCGCAGACACGGCCAATTGTGTCTGTAGGGACGCCCGACCGAGCCGGAGGTAACGCGGGGATTCGAACAGGCGATCCACGTGTTGGTGGGCAACAGAATAGACCGCTACGCTACCCGGATGCCCCAAGTAGTTTTTTTATTTTTTATGAGATATTCAGTTCAATTCAAAACTTTATTGCAGACTCAGGGTCCATAACACACAAAGACAAATAGGTAAAAGCCAATCCCTAGACAATACACAGAGTAAACACAATATAATAACATAAATGGAACAAGTCGGTGTGTTAAAAGAAGGCAGCTATACCAGTGGTCCCACTGCCGGGATTGGTAGCGTGTGGCACTGAATCTTATATTAGTCAAACTGTTGATGATTACATTATCAGAGTCATTAAGCCGGCAAATAAATTCATACATAAGATTTCTTAGAAGAGCCTGAAAGGTGCTGACTCCTGCAGCCACAAACATTTCACTTGCACTACACCATCTAGGTCTTTTTAGCAGTATTCTCATAGCATCATTATAAGCCACTTGAAGCCTCTGTATGCTTGCTTTTTTATAGTTTGACCACAGGTGTGCAATATAGAGTGTTGTACAATATGCTCTGAACAGAGACATCTTCACACTAACTGAACACATACCAAACTTGCGTGACAGAGTGTTTGCTTGAGCATACATCATGCGGCATTGCCTATAAATATCATCATCGTCTGTCATTTGTTCAATGATATAGTGCCCAAAATATTTCACCTTATTACATACCACAAGATTATTATCAGACAATTTAAAATCAGGAAATTTTAGATGATTGACCTCTTTGGTTCTGCAGATCATGACAGCACTCTTACTAGCATTGTATTTGATATCATGCTTCACACCATACACAAAACATATATCAAGGAGCTTTTGGAGACCAGTGCTACAGGGACTAAGAATGACAAGGTCCTCTGCATACATAATATGGTTCACCAAGGTATTACCCATCATGCACCCAGTGTTACAGGCTTTCATCTGCTTGGACAAATCATCAATATATAAATTGTAGAGAACTGGAGACAGAACTCCCCCTTGTCTGACACCATTGCTGACCCCAAATGGGGCTGAAACACTATTACCCCATTTCACTTGCACAGTCTGGTGGGCGTACCAATAAGCCAGAATTCTCACAATGTATTTAGGCACCCCTCTTTGACTCAATTTAACAAACAACTTTCTGTGATTAACACGATCAAAAGCTTTAGAAGCATCAATAAAACACATAAGAACCGATGAGTTTTGGCCTCTGTATTTGTTTACAATTTCCTTTAAGACATATGTACATAAGTCAGTGCCATGTCCTGCTTTAAAACCAAACTGTTTATCTGTGGAGTTGATAAATTCATGCACTCTATCCAGCAGTATTCTTTCTAGGACTTTTGACAGTATGCTGGCTAGAGCTATAGGCCTGTAGTTATCTAGGCTGCATACTTTACCAGCTTTGTCCTTAATGACTGGCACTAACAGTACAGACAACATTGAGTCTGGTAACAAGCCATGGACCATAAAGCCAGTAAAACAGATAGCAAGGAGAGGAGCTAACCTGGGACTGGCATATTTAAGTTGTTCAGCAGTAATATGATCTAAGCCACTTGCCTTGTTAACAGACAGCTTGTTTACAGCTTGGTACACCTCGTGTGACATGATCCCCATTGAATCATCACTCTCAATATTGCCCACCTTATACAGATCATTGTGGACACAATTGAATAAGGTACTGTAATGCTGTCGCCATAACTCAGCAATATTGTCTGTACCGGAGATACCATCAACAGTGCATGGTAGAGATGTTTTATAGTTGTTGAGAGTTCTCACTTTTTTCCAAAAATTAGCAGGATCATTTCTTAGCAGCTTCTTAGCCATGGAATCTGCCCTCATGGCTTGCTCATTTTTACAGATGAAGCGAATGGCGTACTTGTATCGAGCATTACTAAATACTAGATACATAGATACTTTTTACTGTTACTGAAGTAGTTATTTTTATGTGTACTTTTACTTCTACCTGAGTAAACATCATTATAAAGTAAATATACTTTTACTTGAGTACCATGTTTGTTCACTCTACCCACCACTGGCACTTTGGCACTTCTGTGTCACCGAGGATTTCTTCCTGCACCACATGTCTCTTTCGTTGATTCTCTGACTCTCCTTTAAAGGAGAGAGGGGGAAAAAATCTTGTTAACATTTTGAATGCAATTTCAACTTCAGAGTCAGGCGCCTCTCGGTAGTTGATTAACTTAAAAAAAACACACAAATCGACTTAAATGCCAAGTGTGATCTGCGCTGAAAGGAGTCATCAGCAGCGTGATAAATGTCACCGTAAGCTGAGATTTCAGTAATCTTTTAATTTGGATAAGCAGGGCAGACCCCTTTTCCAAAGCGTGAAAATAAGTTTTTCACTGAGGCGGGAGAATAAATAAATAAACAAATGAAAAACAATATGCTGCAATCCCTCGACACATTTTTAGCAGGTTCTTCAGGAAGTAGGGGAGTGATGTTTGCTGGTCTGGGATGTAAACGATATTGCACTAATTAGAGGGTGGCAGTCCTGTTGTGGCTTTGTATATTTCTGTATTCATCTCATTCCCCACACTGTCACAGCCAGTTGAGGGTGGTTTTCAAAGTCTCCTCAGTTCTTTTCACACTGTCATGTATTTGATGGAATATGTTTCATTGTGTAAAAGGAACTAATGGCTTCTGGGTGTTAAGCTACTTGCTTGGGGGGGTCTGTCTCTCAGGGGTAAAAAGTGGCAAATAAAACAATGAAACTGAGAATTTTTTTTACTTTAAATGGGCAAAGTAAATAAAGATGTTGGCAAGCGATGTGTTGTTTGATTCCTTTTGCTCCCAGCAACTTGTACCCAGCGTGCGGGGAACCGAAAAGAGAATATTTCAATATTTAGATGTTTTGCACTGAGGGACAATGTCATCCCCCTAGTACGGGACAAAATATACACTTCTCGGCGGACTGTAATTTTTTTAAAACTCCAGAGACACTGTGATTTTCTGATATGACACCAGCGTATGATGTCTGGTTACCAGTCCAACTTAGCGCACACCGCAAATCATTCAATGAACGGCCATTTTAACCTACATATGAGCACACAACATGTGCTTCCCCTCACAGGTCTCTTACCCCTATGTCTTGTTTATATCCCTGTCCTCTTTACGGTGACAGATTTATTATGAGTAGCAGAGAACACCATGACAGATGTTAGTGCTTCACCGCAACCACAAACAGACCCTGGTCAACAGGGATTGGCCATCAATACAACACTGCCGGTTTGAAAGAGAGGGAGCTATAGAGAGATTCAGGGGGAGAGAAATAGAGAAGAGATGTCCTGTCCAACCAGACTGATGCTCATGAGGCCCTTGGTCCATGTTGTAATACATTGCGGTCCCAAATGTGATGCAACATTTTTCTCTGTACACAAGTTATGCTTCAACTTTATTGAGCTGATTAAATGGCGAGGATGAACGAGAAGGCGTGGGCATATGGAGGCTTGGGATGTTTGGAAGGGGTTTGCTTGTTTGCTGTGTTTATGTGCAGGCATGCATTTTAATATATGCGCTTGCGTAGCAAATGCGTGGTTGTATGCATACAGATTGTGCAGTGGTGTATGCAAGAACGCATGTGTGTGTGTGTGTGTGTGTGTGTGTGTGTGTGTGTGTGCGCGTGAAAGAGAACATCATGGTTTGGTGAGAGGATGTGGTTATTGGCGGTAATGGGAGGGGAGGAGTGGTCAGAACCCTTACCACCCTCCCTCGTGATGCTGAAGTAGCTGGGAGGGCAGCATGTATAATTTACAGCCCACCACCTGCACTGTTGGCAGCAAGAGGAATCCATTCCAGGGCGGAAGACAAGGAAGAAAAAATCAGCCCCCAAGTAAATCCTATTAGCTGCTAAACAGGAGTCAGCCAAATAAATGCTACTTGGCTACCTGCAACCTCTTACTCAGTTCGGATAGAGAGAGGGGGGTGGGTGCAATAGGATTGAAAGTGAAAAGGAGCGAAAACAGGCAGGAGATGGAATGGAGTGAATGGGTGTCAATGATTAGAATGGGGGAGGATGGGCAGAGACAGTCAAAGACTGAGCAAAAGAGGACGAGAAATGAGCAGAGACTGAACTCCCCGAAAGACAAGAATGATGATGTCATTATGAAACAGTGGGCTCAGCTCACTGGCCACATTGACTAGCGGGGGGCAAAAGAGATATCAAATTGTATTTTGGAGCCATTGTTTGCGTTATTGCCCATAGACACAGATACTGAGTGGTACCATCTGTCACCAGAGTCCTCTGACAGGCTTCCCTTTTCTCCTTCTCCCTTTCCTTCTCTCCATCAAGCTCTAGCTCTATGTGCCGTGGGCCTTTTACCATGCCCAAGCAACAAGGACTTTATCCGAAAGACGAGGTTAATCTAGTGTGTAAGCCCTCTAAGTGGAGTCAAAACTCAGCTTAAACGTGGAGACTGAAGACCTGAAAGAATATTAAGGGGTAAACACACAGGCCTCACTTACAATGGACATGACAAATGTCTTGATTAGCCCATGCACATGTGAATACCAAAGGAAGAATTAAAGGTGAAGTCAGTATTTTTGTTTCTTTAATATGCATTATTGGCACTCAGTTGGCAACATTGCGGGCCACTGTCATGACGCAGCTAACACAAAAAAACATCCTGCAATTTCTCAAGTTGTCTAATGCAGAAATCCCACAGAAATTTCAAGGGAAGAGATTGGGTTTTATGCCTTTACGCTCTCAAAAGTGATACTTGTAGATCTATTCTACTTTTGGAGCAGGTTTTATCATGTAATCTTTTTTTGTGTGGATGAAGAGGCTTTTTGGATTTGTTAGGGTTGTTCTCTAAAGCTGGCCCCTCCATATTGGAAATGTTGAAAAGCACAACGACGTGAATGTGGGAGTACCTGTAGTTTTGTGGAAGGACGGTGGATTTTAGAAAGGTGGAGAGATCTCAAGTGTTTTATTCACCAAAATAAAGACTCTGGGTTCGAACACAGGTTCGAAAGCCAGAAATCTCAACAGTTGGAAAAGCTATTATTTTGCAATGGTACAGACTACAACTCTTTCCAACTCTCCCAATACATGATAGTCATTTTTCGCTAAAAATGAAGATGATTAAGTCAGAATTATACTGATAGTACCTTTCATGAGCAGAGATGTGGACCCGAGTCTCTGCGACTTTGACTCAAGCCAGACTTGAGCCAAAGCTACGGTGGTGATTCAGGCTTGACTTGGAAAAAAATGAGAGAGATTTAGGGCTCCATCGCCATGCTGGCAGAAGGCCGGTGGGGGCTCAAACACAGGCTGGTTGGCAATTTCCTCAGGTGCAAGGTGAATTTTTACTGCCGGCATCAGTTTGGAAATTTCATGGCTCGACATGAACCTGCCTGAGTCGAGATTGGTGGGGATAGTGCCGCTGAGGGGTGTATTAATGCAGATCTGCTGGCATTGCACAATTGTGTTGATTCTGACCTGAAATTGTGTCTCCGTCTACGCTGGCTCAGAACACGTCTAAGTGTAAACGTAGATGCAAGGAGCTAGTTTTGTGCAGCCGTCAAGGCACAGACAAATGTTTTTTTTCTTTTTTGGCGTTTTACCTTTTATTGATAGGAAAGTGAAGATGGACAAGAAGCTGAATAGAGCAGGAGATGATGTGACAAAGGTCACAGGACATTGCAGTAGGGCCCGTGCTTATGTGGGACGTACTGTACCAGCTCTGTGATAGCCACCCCGATCACTCCAAATATGTTTAATGGATATTAGCCTATGAATTTCACCCCACTCAAATAAATCGCTTAACCAATAGCAACAACTGAAAACAACCTTCCGCATATGTCAATCCTAAAAAAGAAATAAATGTAAATTCAACATAACTTGGTCAAATAGGATGTACCCACGAGTACCACCTGTCTATACTAGAACCCGACATCCCATCGGGCTCTGGTGAAATCCCCTGGCATTCCCACGGCACAGGAGTCAATTCTGCCATCAATCTCGTGAGCGGAACAAGACAGGAGAAGTCTCTCACTGTGTCATGGGATTGGGATGTGAAAGTCCACTTTCGTGTCAGTATCTTGACTTTGTGTTCATCGTTAATCTCCGCAGGCTTGTGCAGAACATGAGAAAACTGAAAGCAGATTGTAAGTTATGTCAGCCAGGCTGTTGAATAAAGATCTGAATTTTTTTTTGCATGCTGCTTTAACTGTTTTTTCTGTTTCGTCACAATCTATAGGAATGGAGTATATAATTGGAATTAGGCGGCAGTACAGGGAAGGAAGTTACCGCCACCGGATTTATTACATCCAGTTAACTGAGGAGGAATGCGGAGCCGTCCTAATAGGCTTCTCTCATCATCCATCACAAAAAAATGACAATACACTGCGCCACAGCACATTTAAGGGGTATGAGAGGAGCCCATTTGATAGGCCAAGATGAAGCTCACCCCAACTCCACCTGCTTATAATGTACTCATCCAAATCCAGCCCCTTTATAATGTATTCATCCAAATCCAATTCAGTCCACAAGCGTAACCCCAGGATTGTCACCAAATTACCCGAAATATATTAAACACGCCCAAGTGCACCAACACTTCCAAGTGCACACGCACTTGCATTTGTGCTCGCGCCCAGTTTCCCCCAAAATAGAGCCCTTAGCCTTGACTTAGACTTGAACAGCCTTGAACCTTGACTCACTTGAGACTTATGACTTAATGACTTGTCCCGATACCAGTTTACTGTGGGACTTGACTTGGACTTCAAAGACTATTAGTATTAATTAATAGTCATTCCCAAGTCTAGTCCCTTTCCTCTTTTCTTCAGCGACTAATCAAGCGGCTGTTCTGTGCATTTTTCATGCTAGCGACACATGATCCAAGAGTGGAATTTTATTAGCTGCACACTGAGACACAATCACTGCTGTCGGCCCAAGCTGTTCCATCCATCTTTCATAATGCATGAAGTGTTTTGCACATTATAGTCTGCACAAACGGAAAGCACTTCTGTAGCTAATGGGAGTGATGAAAAAAAAAAACACATGCCAGTGAATTGAAGACCAATCTCTGTGATTCACAGATTGTCTTAGCTAAAGGGGATCTGGGATAAATAATTTATTTGGTGTTTCATGTTGTGCATGAGTATGCCTTATGTTTCACAAAGCAGAGTTTTTGGGACTTAAGGGAGACGCGCTTGTACTACTCCATAAACTAGGCCAAAATTGTTGTTCTTATCAAAGCCATCACTCAAACCCACAACAAGACAAATATTTATGGGACCACTTACGATGATAATGCTCAGGCCTCGTTTGTTTTGTGCGCACCCTTTACAAGTACATCAGTTTAATGCAGGTCATATCAAAGCCGTACGCTCTTCTGGGTTTTAAATCATTAACAGAACAAGCTGTGAATAACAGCCAACCTTAATCTAGCAGACAACGTACAAAGAGCCTTTTTAGCTTACTGCACAATCAACCAGAGGACCGGAAATTATTATTTGTTGTATTTGAAACCATGGCCGAGCTAATTTTTCTCAAATTGTTCTCTATTCTTCTCTGTTTTGTTTAGTTTGAAACTGACTCGCAGAAGATGTGCGTCCGATAACGCTTGTGGGGATGACCAGGGATCGAAAATGTCCTTTAGTTTCTGAAGTGGACTGCTCTGCAGGCTTGTCGCCTCACGAGACTGCAGCGTATGAGCCGTTTCCCCTTTTTTGACGGCTGATGAAATGTTTATTTCTCCCCTTTCATTAAAAGAACAGAAACACATACACTTCACCCGTTTACCTTTACTGACACCTATGAAATTACTTACACGAACCGTCTTTCAGTCACACGAGGGCGGTTCATTAAAGTCACTCGAGTAAAAAACACTTCCCCTTCGAGCTTGCATAAATTATGAAGCTTTTACAGGTGAAGGGAGCTCTTGAATAGACAGAGAGAGGAGAAAGGGGATAGGAGGAGAGCAATGTTGAGAAATGTATGTGTCCTTGAGCTCTTGCGAGCCCAAGTCCATGTGAGTGATTAATTATTTCACTTGAATGAACCAGAGTTTGCTCATCATCCTCCATTATCATGTCACTCACAGTCAAACACTTGTTTTGTGAGTCCCAGAGAGAACATTTTTTGTGGCATTGTGCAACTTAATGCACCCCATGTCACTTTAATTCTTGCACATTTACCATTTCCAAAGGAGTCATCATGACACATTTATTATATGGAATTTATTACTGTAGCCCACGTGTTACAGCCTGGTGTGTTCATGGTCAAGTTCATGTGTGCTCGATGTGTCTACATTACTACCTCTGCACAGGGTTCTTTGCAACACGTTGGCAAAATGTGTTGTTTGAAAGGGTTCATACATGTATGTACTTAAGTAGCCTGTGTATGTTGTCACAAGTGTTTGATTGTGTGTTAATGCGTGTGTGTGTGTGTGTGTGTGTGTGTGTGTGTGTGTGTGTGTGTGTGTGTGTGTACATATCTTAATGTCTGGCTCAACAGTGGGTAGATGGCACATAAATATGACACATGTGACTTAAGCCAGAAAAGGAGCTTAGACCAGTTTTTCATTGACATTGATTGCGTGTCCTAACAGGAACATGTTCAGTTGTAAAAAAAGGAAGAAAAAAAAAGAAAAGCAAAGAAAAAGAAGCCAAAAAAAAAACCAATAAAAGTGGATGAGGCTGAATGGAAAACTGAGGAAGGAGACACAATAAATAAACAAACAAACGAACAAATAAAATTTCCTATTACTCTACAGGAACAGAAGAAGAAAAAGACTTCATTTTTAGAAAATTCACAAAAATGTCTTTTTTTTCCCTCCATAAAAAAGACATAACATTTCAAAATGCAGTTTTCAATGCATTGTTCAGGTCTTTGTGGGTCTGTACTCTACTGTGTGTATATATTTACTGCTTATCGGTAACACTGTTACATACAGTATGTCCATGTTCTCCTTATGTAGGCTCATAGGGGTTTACAGGCAGTATTTATAACTTGGCTTTGTGTGTGTGTGCATTGGTGTGTGTGCATTGGTGTGTGTGTGTGTGTGTGTGCATTGGTGTGTGTGAGAGTGCCCGAGGATGCGCAATTACGTGTGGACTCTTGCCCTCTGTATGTCGACCTTCCTCCGTTTCCTTCTTCTGCTCCCCCTCCTCTTCTCTCCTCTCTTTCCTGCTCTGTAATTCTCTCACTCTCGACGTACATCACCCCTCGACCCCTGTGCTCCCCGTCCATTTAATTTTGATTGGTCTTCGCTCTTATCATTCTGTATTTTCTTTATCCTGCTCTTGCGTGGTGCTCAGTAGTATCAGAATCCAAGGCTACGTTACCCTTTCAGTCCAGCGCCCCCGCTGCAGCTGGTTCCCCCGTGCTTTCCATACCGTATCTTGACAAATCCCAATCCAGCTCCAACTGCAACCTTTAACACGTTCTTACTCCCACGGTTCATCCCAGCGTCTTACTGCCGATGCTCTCTTGTTCCTTTGACATCTAACACGTTTCTTCTTTCTGGTTCTGTTGTCTTTTTTTCTTCTTCAAGTATCTTCCCTACATCTGTCTATACTGTACATTTTGTAACTCTGCATCAAATTTTGCAATAACTCTTCCATGGCACTGCCAGTGAAAAGAACCTTATGAAACTGTAGAGGTAAAATGTGCATAAAACACTTCTCTGCTTGTGTGAGTGTCTGTCATGTCTGTCTGCCAGAGGATTCAGTACCAGTTAATACACTTTGCTGATAAGAAATTTTGATAACCAGACTTTCGACCTGGAACTCATCCACAAGGCTCAGTGTGTTCGGTTTTTATTTTTCAAAGCCATCCAGCATGCCGAATTTCGCCACAAGAGGGCGCTGTTACATAACCTCACACGAACAGGAACAACTTTTGGATCCGTGGAAACATAAAATCAGGGTGAAAATCTGTTTAAACCGATCTGCTCCTTTTAAAAAAAATCTGGGTATTTTTCGGTGAAAATCGGTAAAAAACGAAAACGCTGAGCCTTGCTCATCCGCCATCATCCTCAAAAATGATCTGAGGGGTGTCCGGTAGCGTAGTGGTCTATTCAGTTGCCTACCAACATGGAGCTCGCCGGTTTGAATCCCCATGTTACCTCCGGCTTGGTCGGGCGTCCCTACAGACACAATTGGCCGTGTCTGCGGGTGGGAAGCTGGGTGTGAGTATCCTCTGGTTGGTCAGGGTACCTGTTTGAGGGGGAGGGGCAACTGGGGGGAATAGCGTGATTCTCCCACATACTATGTCCCCCTGGTGAAACTCCTCACTGTCAGGTGAAAAGAAGCAGCTGGCGACTCCACGTGTATCGGAGGAGGCATGTGGTAGTCTGCAGCCCTCCCTGGATCGGCAGAGGGGGTGGAGCAGCGACCGGGCTGGCCCGGAAGAGTGGGGTAATCGGCCAGGTCCAATTGGGGAGAAAAAGGGGGAAAAATCAAAAAAAAGAAAAAACATTCTGAGGTTTTCCCTTTGTCATTTCTGAGTTTTTGATGCATTTATATGGCCGAAACTAAGGTTCATCTAATTTATGACCGCTGGGTGTGTCGGTGTGTACAGGTGTAACATTAAATTATATAATACTCCACTGCGTTAACCTCAACCGATGGAGATACTGATCAGTAATATGCATTTTCTGTCGCACAAATTAATATCGTTTAACCACGGTTCAACCTGAGTGAAAATTGAGTTTTCTCTCATAGAACACAAACGGAATCATCTCATTCCCTCAAATACTAAACTACATTAAAATATAGTTGATTTTCTTTTTTTTCTTTCCTTTTTTTATTAAACCTAGATCTCATTAAAATGTTGCTAGGCCTCATGTAGAATTGCACATGCAATAACCTCTCTGGTTGCCGGATCCTCTCAACAGCCTTCAAATCCGACCAGAGGGGTGGGCGTTAAAAGGAAAACTAAACTCATGGTAGAAACACAGCCAGGGAGAACGAACTAACGATTCATTCAGATCACTGAAAAGAAAGAGCTCGTGTAACTAGAATACCTAAATCCGGAAGTCAGTTTTAAGCAGAGCTCAGGGCGTGACCCTGAGCCACACAGACACTGGCGTGAGCCGATGCTCCTCCCTGGCTCCTGTCAGGCTCGGGGAGTAGGAGGTCAGCAGAGCCTCCGGAGGCCCCAAGAAGAAGATCAGAGGTGACTTAGGATCACATGTGAAGACATTATTTATCTGACTATAGTGAAGAGAGTAACCGTGAGACAGGCTATATAGTGGATACTATGAGGAGGCCTATCTATATTTATATAATAATTACTCAAAGCTGAACACCTAAACTCTTAATGTAGCTTCGTGTCTTGATGCCCAATAATCCAGGTAAGGAAATCACAGAAAGATGAGCGATGAAACGTTTCTCTCAATAAATGTTGTGTCCAGATGAACCGACTCAACTTCCTCTGACCTTAATGTAGTTGTTTAGTTAAAAGACGTTGGCCGATTTGTGTTTCTGTATGATTTGAAGTAGTACAACAAAAATGGGGGGGGGGGGGGACAACCCTGCTTTGTTTATTGCAAGGCAGACTGTTGTGACGCACCTGTGTAGAGGAAGTTTCCCCGTTTTTTCAAGTGGCAAAAAAGAAAAAAAAGAAAAAAAGAAAGGCGATGTGTAAAAATGTTAGTGAAATGAGGGCAAATCTATAATGAGTAACATGAGATGTGAGGCTTAAGACTGTTAAGATAAATTATTGATTGTGCTTGAAAAAGTGTAAAGCGCAGATCCCCCCCTGAACGACAAAATGTCTAATTGAAGTGTGATTACTTTCTTGCCGCGCAAAACCCAGTGAATGTTAAAGCGTCCATGTCCACGGGGCTTTCTAGAAAACGACATGCTATGATCGAGACAAGCATCAAACTGAATCACCTGCCTTCCAAATGCTGCAGGCTTAGTCGGGTTTAACTCTGATCTGGACTCATGCTGATCTCTGTGTTTGGAACAGAAAATCCCGGACTTATGTGAATTTCGGGTTTAATATATCTGGATGCCTTGCCAACCCCGCTTACTGGAATCCCCCCCCCCCCCGTCCTTTTAACAACAACAACAACTGAGAACAATTAAGTTACTGACACGTTGCTCTAATTAAATTCTCTAGTGCAGACAGTGTGCAGGAGTGCGGGAGTCCACTTACTTAATTTAGACATCTTTATTCTCCCACGCACTTGTTTTTCAGGTGTACATAAGACCTGATAATTTATTTGCCAACAACAACAACAAGTAAAACCTGCGTCTCAGAGTGTGTACATGTCTTTCCCATTATCTATGACTTCTCATTTGTGCCATCTGGGTAGTTCTACCCACACTAAGCAGAGGCTGGTCTTGCAAGTTGAACCAGGAAGACGCTCAGCAGTGTGACTGACCTGGGATGATACTGGACATTTCAAGTAATAACTTTTAACCTGTGCTTTCGTTCATTCGTGATTTAGATAACTGGGTTGACTTGGACTCGTTAAGACATCTCTAACACTCGTATTCCCTTGTCCTGTAAGACCCCATTGTAAAGCTGGGTCCAGCGGTGGTGCTATACCCAAAATGAGGAACAATGAGTAAAACAATATCATAACCAATGTGCACTACGGCCAAGGGCATAGATCTCATTACAATTTAGGGGGGGACTTGGGGTGGGTCCAACCATGGACTGTTCTCCCCCCTGCGCTCTGGGAGGCGTTACAGAAGCCACAGAGCCCGCACTACCAGGCTCAAAAACAGCTTCTTTCCACAAGCTGTTGCCCACCTGCACCTGGCCACCCACTGAACGTCTGTAGATATTTTTAAATATTTTGTACTCTTGCTCTTTTTTAACTTATTTTAGCTTTTGGTCTTCATGTGTGTATGTATATCTTATACTGTGTTTGCTGTGTTTGTCTGTTTGTCTGTCTTGCACTGTTTGGTGAAGCCACAGCCCTCATTTCATTTTTAACATGTGCCTGCACATTGTTTTTAATGACAATAAATTGAATTGAATTGAATTGAAACATGGAACTTTCTCTAGAGTATTTTCTGGAGGGGACATCGATAATATCACCAACATATATCAAATTATCTGCTTTTTAACACATACAGCCATTAATAGTAGCTTAAAATATATCCCTTTTTCTACAACTTGCTTACTCAAAAGGACAGGACCTCTCATACAAGTGTCTTACTACCACTGTGAAACCTTACCTGAAAGTCCCCGTCTCTGTCCCTCTGTGTGTTGCTGCTGCTGCTGCCCTCCACAGATTATTTTACTGTTGCTGTCTAATGGCACAATTATTGAACATCAGAATACGTTATATATTCTGATTCTGATTCTGATGTTCAATAATTTGTATTGGCCTTTCATTCATTTTCTATGAGGATTTTGCCACAGGGTGACCAGATTTTCAAAATCCCAAACAGGGACCCTAAGAAGTGTACCGCACGTTCATGCACGCGCACACGCATATGCACGCGCTCACAAGCTTGTCTGTCTCGCCGGACATGATGCACTGAAGGATTTTTATCCCCTCCCACCAAAAAAAGACAGGCTAGAGTAGGACTCGGGACACCCAGCTTGAAACCGGGACAATCCCAGACAAACCGGGACGTCTGGTCACCCTATTTTATCAACTAGCATTTTTAATACTACAAGGATCTTCCTACTTACACAGTGGCTTTTTGAGCCTAGAAAAATGTCCTGACGTCTACATTTTTTCTTTTCTCTGCCATGTTTTGGTAAATCCTGACCTGGCTCGCTCTCTCTCTCTCTCTCTCTCTCTCTCTCTCTCTCTCTCTCTCTCTCTCTCTCTCTCTCTCTCTCTCTCTCTCTCTCTCTCTCTCTCTCTCTCTCTCTCTCTCTCTCTCTCTCTCTCTCTCTCTCTCTCTCTCACTCACTCACTCACTCACTCACTCACTCACACACACACACACACACACACACACAGGATGCAGGTTAAGAATTAATATATTTTAACTTAACTCTAATATAATGCTACTATATGCCATAATGAGCAAAGGGTGATAATGTGAGCTACTGGAGGCTATAACGTTAGCATTAGGTCACATTGGCTAGCTCAGGGGTGGGCAATCTTATCCAGAAAGGGCCGGTGTGGGTGCAGGTTTTTGTTCCAACCAAGCAATTATACATCTGTGTCTCCTAATCAAGTGCCTCAGCAAAGACTCTACTGGTCGATTAGTGGGATCAGGTGTGCAACTGCTTGGCTGGAACAAAAACCGTCATCCACACCAGCCCTTTCTGGATAAGATTGCCCACCCCTGGGCTAGCTAATGTAAGCTGGTGCACATTTAAATAGCTATGCAAATGTTTATGTTAGCTAGATGATTGTTAACATTGGGCGGCATGGTGGCCCAGTGGTTAGCGCTGTCGCCACACAACAAGTAGGTCCTGGGTTCAAATCCCGGGGTTGTTCAACCTTGGAGGTCATCCCAGGTGTTCCCCCTGTGTCTGCGGTGGGCTTTCTGCGGGTGCTTTGGTGTCCCCCACCATCAAAAGAAACATGCATGTTAGGGTTTATACTCCTGTCTGTGCCCCTGACCAAGGCAATGGGAAAAGAACTGGAGTTGGTCCCTGGGCGCAGCATGAAGGCAGCAGCCCACTGCTCCTAGCTACACAGATCACAGATAGGATGGGTTAATTTGCAGTAACTGAATTACCCCAAGGGGATTAATACAGGAAACTTAAAATTAAAAAAACATGTAAGATGTAGTTCTTCCACATCCACTTTTAAACACTCACCATCAGAATGTCTCGCCGGATTTTTAAATTAACATAACTACAATATAAACATCCGTCTCAAATAATGGCCTGTGTCTAATAATGGTTAGGTGTACTATGCTGTTCAAACAATTCAATTCAAAACTTTATTGCAGACTCGGTCCATAACATACAAAGACAAGGTGAGAAAAAAAATGAAGCCATAAAAGATAAGAACCATAGGTAAAAGATAAACCCGAGACAATACACAGAGTAAACACAATAAAATAACATAGATGGAACAAATCAGCCCGGGCTATTACTGGAAACTTACGGGTATGATCAATATAACATCAGCTAGCAAGCTAGATGTTAAATATAGATGTGGCTGGGGATAAGTAAATTCACTTGAGGTGGTAAACACAGCCTGGTTATGTTTTTAAACCTTTAATTCTTTTAATGGGTAGACTTTGTCGTTGTTTGAACAAAATCACTTACAAGGCATGTGTCACAGGACTAGCCGATGGTCTTAGCGGTCACCAGACACACCAGCAACTCGCTAAAGATGCAACTCTGACATGCTATGGGGCTGCTACAGAGATGGAATCTGGGAAATGTAGTCTAATAACAAGCAAAGCGATCAGGATGAAGTAAACCATTAACTTCATTTCCAAAATTCTCACTTAGTTTAGTATATGCAACAGTTCTGACCACTGAGAAGGATACATAGGGAGGACATAAACAAAACTTTCAGAAAGTATTGTGTTCATCCATCCATCCATCCATTATCTGAACCACTTATCCTGTTCTCAGGGTTGCGGGGATGCTGGAGCCTATTCCAGCAGTCATTGGGCAGCAGGTGGGGAGACACCCTGGACAGGCCACCAGGCCAGCACAGGGCCCACACACACACACACACATATTCATACCTAGGGACAATTTAGTACGGCCAATTCACCTGACCTACATGTCTTTGGACTGTGGGAGGAAACCGGAGCCCCCAGAAGAAACCCACGCAGATACGGGGAGAACACACAGAGGACGACCCGGGATGACCCACCAAGGTTGGGCTACCCCAGGGCTCGAACCCAGGACCTTCTTGCTGTGAGGCGACCGCACTAACCACTGCGCCACCGTGCCGCCTGTATTGTGTTCATGTGTGAATTATTTCAAAAGTGGAGTCGGCTTCTATTAAACACATTTTCAGTTGTATAATTTAATTAGAAATAATGTATTGGGGAGGGAAGGGGGGAGACATGTTTTTCAGATGTTGGACCCGGGAACTGTGCCCAACACAATAGCGAAAAATATGAAAATTGAAATAAAAGTGACTGAGTGTGACTGCACTGTGAGATTCCCATTTCAAAAAGGAGATTTGTCAGTGGTTCCACTGGGAAAGAAAATATAATCATTGCTAATGTTCATGGCCCCACTTCAATTACAATGGAATCAGTAAAAAGATATATTTCTCAGAAAATATGCAAAGATTATTCAGTCTGATGCATCTATATAAGACCCCCCGCCCCCATCTCCCAAGCAAAGCAAACCCACCATTTATTATAGCAGCTTTAGCTGTTGAAAAAGGATTTGACAAGGTAGAGTTATATTTTCCTCTCAATTTTTGTATTAGATTCAGACTATTCACCAATTGGCTAAAATATTACATCAAAGTCTAAGTTTTCGCTGGTTCTGTTGTAACCAATAGACACATATCAAAATTATTTCACTTCCAAGGAAGTACAAAACAGATGCCCATTATATCTGTGACGCTGCACTTTTTATTGAATCCTTGGCCACCTCCATTAGACAATGCAGTTGTATTTCAGGTATCAAATCCATCGTAAAATCAGTTTGTATGCCTATGACATTTTACTATACATTTAAAACATCTCATCAGCCCATCTAAAAGTGTCATCTGATCTGTAACTATAGCGGAGGGTCTGGCTATTCCATTAAGTGGTCAAAGTTTGAGATTCTCTCTGTAGCCAAGATCAGCTGGAACACTGACGTTGGGACTTACCTTTTAAGTATTTGACACAGTCTATTAGATACTTACTAAAGTAATTTATAGAAATACTTTAGGCCCAAGCGGCACGGTGGTGCAGTGGTTTGGGTGGTCGCCTCACAGCAAGAAGGTCCTGGGTTCGAGCCCTGGGTAGTCCAACCTTGGTGGGTTATCCCGGGTCGTCCTCTGTGTGGAGTTTGCATGTTCTTCCTGTGACTGCGTGGGTTTCCTCCGCGGGCTCCGGTTTCCTCCCACAATCCTAAAGACACGTATCTCAGGTGAATTGGCCATATTAAACTTGTCCCTAGGAATGAATGTGTGTGTGTGTGTGTGTGTGTGTGGGCCCTGTGTGATGGTCTGGCGGCCTGTCCAGGGTGTCTCCCCGCCTGCCGCCCAATGACTGCTGGGATAGGCTCCAGCATCCCTGAGCGCAGGATAATTGGTTCAGATAATGGATGAATGAAATTTAAGCTCAACTTTGTCCACTTATTACAAGAAATAAAAGACAAGTTGGAATGATGGAACAACCTATCATTATCTTTAACTGGTTGAATGTCCACAGTTAAAATCAATATCCTTCCAAAAATCAATTGTTTTTTGTTTTTTGTTTTTTGCCATGACCCCTGTCAGTCCACCTTCAGGTAGCTTCTCTCATAACTTTGCAGTCAGCACATTATAATGGAAAAACAAAAAATCCCAAACTAAATTATCTACCTTCCAAAAGCCCAAACAACTCAGGGGACTCACAGCCCCAAACATCTTTCATTAATTCCATTAACACGAATTACAGTACATCTGACACGGGCCAACAATGCAAACTCATCTTGGTTAGATAGATGATACAGAATGTCCCATTAAAGACTTTCCATTTATTGACAAACCAATATAAAAAATTAATGGCCCCAATTTAAACAATTAACGGCCCAATATGACACAACCCCAGGATTTAATTAGCAAAAAACCCCCGTTTAATCCTATAATATGGTGTAAAAGAGAAGTAACCAACCATGAACAACTATTCAGTGAGGGCTTGTCTTGGTCATGGCCTTTGACCACAAAAATTAAATTAATCCAGGGTAAAATCTTACATAGAACCCATATTAACACACACAAACTTTACTTTACACTCAAATTATCACATGCCCATATTGACCAGCCTTAACAGATGACTTCTTAAATTGTCTGGCTGTTTCCATACATCCAAACCTACTGGCATTAGGCCAAAAGGTTGTAGGGCATTGGGCCTCGGTCACACCAGAAATTGGTAGAAGAGTGAAATTTATTCATGTGTCCTCCTCGTGGGACTGGAAGCTTAGCAATGAAAAACACTAAACACAATGAAATTAATGAAACATGGTAATACTATCTACACCTGCTTCACAACTGACTGCAAAGATGCAACTTGACTGATTGATTGATTGATTGATTGATTGATTGATTGAAACTATGCCACATATTTTTTTGTGGAGCAACTTGTGTTTCAGCAAAGCACAGTAGTGTAAAATTGGATGGTTATAAACTCCTAAAATGAGGGCTTCTTCTACCTCTTCCTGGCGACTGCCCTGTTAGAAGCCAACACATACAAATCAGTTTTTCTGTTAGTTGGCAGTGCGAATCCTTTGAGAGACTGGTGTCGGCCCACCTGAAGGAAATCACAGGCCCCCTGCTCGACCCCCTGCAGTTTGCCTACCGAGCAAACAGGTCAGTGGAGGATGCAGTCAACACGGGATAGCGCTACATCTTCCAACACCTCGACTCCCCAGGGACATATGCAAGGGTCCTGTTTGTGGACTTCAGCTCAGTTTTCAACACCATCGTCCCCGATATACTTCACTCCAAACTCACCCAGCTCACTGTAACAGCCCCCATCTGCCAGTGGATTAAAAACTTCCTGACAGACAGGAGGCAGCTGGTGAGGCTGGGGGAAAATCATATCCAGCACCCGGACAATTGGCACTGGCGCCCCCCAGGGATGTGTGCCCTCCCCTCTATTCTTCTCCCTCTACACAAATGACTGCACCTCAGGTGACCCGTCTGTTAAACTCCTAAAGTTTGTGGACGACACGACCGTCATTGGCCTTATCCAGTATGGTGACGAGTCTGCGGATAGACAGGAGGTTGATCAGCTGGCCCTGTGGTGCGGCCATAACAACCTGGAGCTGAACACGCTCAAAAGAGTGGAGATGACAGTGGACTTCAGGAGGAGCACCCCAACAATGCCCCCCCCTCACCATATTCAACAGCACAGTGTCTGTGGTGAAAACCTACAGATTTTTGGGTTCCACAGTCTCTCAGGACCTAAGGTGGTATCCAACATAGACACAATCATCAAAAAGGCCCGGCAGAGGATGTACTTTCTCTGCTAGCTGAAGAAATTCAGCCTGCCTCAGGAACTGCTGATTCAGTTCTACACTACAATAATCCAGTCTGTCCTCTGCACATCCATCACTGTCTGGTTTGGTTCGGCCACCAAACAGGACAAGGACAGACTACAACAGACAGTTAGGTCTGCAGAGAAAATCATTGGTGCCAACCTGCCCTCCATTCAGGACTTATACATCTCCAGACTCAGGAAATGGGCAAGCAACATCACTGCAGACCCATCACACCCTGGTCACAACCTGCTCCAACTCCTCCCCTCTGGCAGGCGCTACAGAGCACTGTACCCGAAAACAGCTAGATATAAAAACAGTTTCTTTTTGCGGGCTGTCATTCAAATGAATGCTTAGCACTGTCAAATAAATCCAACCATTTTGTATATACTGTACTGTACTGTACATTGTACACTCTGTCATGTCCATCTACCTGAGGCATGCATGTAAGTAACCTGCTAACATCTATTTCAGCAGCCAGCACAGGGCATACAATGTACATTTAAGCATACACATAGCTTTGCGGTTAGAGCATGCTCTGTGTGCAGGAGGTTCAGGCTCATTACATTAAGTCTTTTTTTTTAATGTGTTGACTAATTAGTAGTCTGTGTGGGTTTCCTCCAGGTGCTCCGGTTTCCTCCCACAGTCCAAAGACATGTAGGTCAGGTGAATCGGCCATACTAAATTGTCCCTAGGTGTGAATGTGTGTGTATGTGTCTCGGCCCTGTGATGGCCTGGCGGCCTATCCAGGATGTCTCCCCGCCTGCTGCCCAATGACTGCTGGGATAGGCTCCAGCTCCCCCACGACCCTGAGCAAGGATAAGCAGTTTGGATAATGAATGAATGAATGAATGATATATTCTCTGCATCATTGCACTTCATCACCTCTTATTTCACCTGTATATAGTCAACCCTTGTGTATATGTCTGAGGATTGCTGTATTGTGGTGGTGTTATTTCATGTTTAGTACACCAAGAGAGACACAAAACCGGAGTCAAATTCCATGTAGTGCAAATCTACATGGCCAATAAATGTGATTCTGATTCTGATATCATGTGTCAAAGTTCATTAAATTTGAACTCCACATGTGCGCAACATGAAAATTTCCTTCGCTACAAGAAACGAATCTACCGACCGGGATAATCCCATTCAAATGAAATGGTCACAGCAGTCACGAATGCTGGTGTGACCAGAGAATCATTAAAATATTGGAAGACCCACAAACTGAGCGTACACCCCTTGATTTCATCACAAGCCTACCCTTTCCAATTAAATACCCAAAGATCTCCATCCCTTAATGTTGATGTTATTAATTATTGACAAAAATCTCATATTGTTCAGTCAGTTAGATAATTATCCTTCAGTCACTGTGTCAATCTTCTAACTGATCATTCCAACTTCGAAAACTCAGCAAAGTTAAAAGACAGCAAATCCTTTGTAGATACACCTTCAACATATTCCCTTTGTACAATATCTTCACAGCCGATTCCTCTTTCAAAAACTGATTCCTAACACCGGTCACACAGCCATTAAATGAAGCACGCCCGTGTCTCTAATCAAACAGATATCCGCACACTGTGCTAAATGGCTCCCAGCAATTGTTGACTATTTTCTAAAACTTTGTCACGTCTTTGCCCTCATATGTAGAAGATACCATTGATATGATTAGCATTTGGAAAACTGGTGACCTTCCTGCTCATAATGTTACTGGCTACGCTTGATGTGGAATCACTTTCTACTAATATACCACATGACAGAGGCACTGACATGACTGATGTTCCTCTCATTCAGATATGAATCCCAAAATTGACCGTGTTAAAGAATTAACCAAACTGGTCCTAACAGAAAATATTTTCATGCACAAAGATTATTTTTATTTGCAGATTGAAAGGCACGGCTATGGGTAGCACCGTGGCCCAAACTATGCTTCCTTATACTTTGGATACGTTGAACAAGAGTTTGTGTTTAAATCGTCACATAATCCCTTTTTTTTTTCCATCATGTAGGTCTTTGGCGAAGGTACATTGTCAACATATTCCTGCTTTGGTCAGGTACTATAAAATAATTTTTGGATACCTCACGTTTTCTAAATGCAAGCAGTCATCATCTTACATTTACGGTTAATTCTGATTGCTCACAAATCAGTTTTCTGGACGTGTTGGTCATTAAAGAACAAGACAAATTGGCAACAGATCATTATAGGAAACCAATAGACAAGAACGCTATTATATGGCAAGAGTTTCCATCATACCTCTCTCTCCAAAAAAAAAAAAAAATCCAATCAGTCAATTTAATAGAATACGCCGCTTGCATTTGTAGCTCGGATGAGTCTTATAATAAACATAGTGGTGAGATGGTGGAAAGACTTAGGGATAGGCAGTATGAGGAAGGCTGAATCCAAGATACTGTAGAGAGATACCCGGAATGTCAGCCAAAGTGAATGTCTCAACAAGAGAAGGGTTGATTTCGATAACGGAAGCTCCCTCTGCATTATACAGTATTCTCCTTTGGGAGAAGAATTTCAAGGGATTGTCCAGAATCATTGGCACATTTTGAAATCTGATCATAATCTTTTTTTTGTGTGTGTGGCTTTTTTCCCCTCTTTTTCTCCTCAATTGTATTCGGCCAATTACCCCGCTCTTCTGAGCCAGCTCGGTCACTGCTCCAGCCCCTCTGCCGATCCTGCAGACGACCACGTTTCCTCCGATACATGTAAAGTCACCAGCTGTTTCTTTTCACCTGACAGTGAGGAGTTTCGCCAGGGAGATGTAGCGCGTGGGAGGATCACACTATTCCCCCCAGTTCCCCCTCCCCCCTGAACAGGTGCCCCGACCGACCAGAAGAGGCGCTACCGCAGTGACCAGGACACATTCCCACATCCGGCTTCCCACCCACAGACACGGCCAGTTATGTCTGTAGGGACGCCCGATCAAGCCGGAGGTAACACGGATATTCGAACCAGCGAGCCCCGGGTTGGTAGGCAACAGAATAGACCGCTACGCTACCCGGACACCGCTTTTACCCAGATGCCCTGAAATCTGATCCTTATCTTCAATCAGTTTTTAAAGAGCCCCTATTGTTTACAAATGTGCTCCAAACATGGGTGATCTCATAGTCAGAGCTGACCTTCCACCAGACGACCTGCTCTCCTCTTATCGGCCATTCCACATGGTCATTACAAGTGTGCACAGTGTGCACAATGTAAGGTCACTTTCAAATGTCATTCATTTACTCGTCCACATTCCGGAAAACATTTCAATATAAAGGATATCATCACTTGTAATACACACACACACACACACACACACACACACACACACACACACACAAAATCATCTACATGATCAAATTTCCCTGCGGCTTGGTTTACGTGGGAAAAACAACGCACTGTCTCAAGACCCGTACTTCAGAGCATAGAAGTAACATACGCACTAACCCCTGTGAAGACCCCTGTGGCTGTGTGTTTCAACCCATTCAAACACAACCCATCCCCACTGGGACTGAACATGTGAAAACCCCTGAGAAAGGGAGGGTACATCAACAACATCCTTTTGAAAAGAGAGGCATTCTCTATTTTTACCCTTAATACTCTATCACATAAGGGCTTACATTTAGATGTTGATCTTAAAACCTTTTTTGTAAGTGGTTATAGTTGGGAGAAATGTTTAAGTATGATTGACAGACCCTACTTTATTTTTATAGATATCTTAATGAATATGATTGTCGCTCCCAAACGTGTATATCTATTGATGCAACCGCCCTTTGTAGTCTCTTCCTTTTTGTGTATGTTCTGTCCCATTTTAGGTATCAATACAAATTTCGGCCAACCGCTAGGCTGGACTTGCCTGTATTGTAAAGGAAAGTGAAAAACGGAGAGGGGGAAAAAAGAAAGAAAAAGGGGAAAAGGAACACAAAAGGGGGAAACAGAAGAGAGGGAAAGGGCGAATAATTACTGTTTTCTGTTTTTCTGGTTTTTTTTTACCTTTTCTATGTAATAGTTTTTAGGATTATTACTTATTTGATTTATGATATACTATATTTGGCTCAACCTCTGATGTGATGTATTGGTTTTAATGTGTGCCTGTATAAGACACATGTACTTGAACATGTACAGATGAGCGTAGTGGAGGTGGGGAGAGCTGCGATGGATAGGGAACGGTGGAAGAGACGGAACTGATGATGATGATGATGATGTGTAACATTGATCTTGGTGTTTCTAGTTGTTTTTGCCCTTTTCATAGAGGCCTGCTCCATCCCCCATGTGGGAGTATCAGACAGTGCTGTCTAGCTGATGATGATGATTTATTTCGAAAATGTAAGTAAGCAGGATATAACATACAGATAAGCCATTGCCAATAATCTGAAGTTATCAACAAATCCACACATCAAACTCAGCGAACAAATCTCCGTGTGCGTCAGATTGTTGCAAAGTAGGAGGAAGTAATAACAATAATAATAATAATCAAGTATACAAATATTTCGTCCTACCACTTCTCACCTACTCTTAAGTTAACTCAGCTACTATACATTTCAACAGCGCTGCTGATTGGTCCAGCTTGAGAGTAGCTCGACTCTCAGTCATGCAGCTCACCATCACCTGAGTGATGAATGCATTTGTGTCCATATATTGCTTGTTCTGCTTTGTGATGGTGATTATACAATGCCTGACAAATACTATCTGTAAGTGACCGCAACCCTAATGTCGTTTTCTTTTTTTACCTACGGGCACTTTTAATTTGAGATAGCGTTACCTATGGATGGTGACTTTTATTTTGAAGAATGTTTTCCGTGCCGTCCGACTAGCGGAAGTTCACGTTAGCTCAACGATAAAGCGGGTGAAGGCGTGCGCATGTGAGATCTCAATATGAAAAGGATTGTAGTGTTCACTGCATAACTCGAGAATTAGCCGAAATGTGTATGATTACTGAACAGCAACCGACTCGAAACTACTGATAAGCAGTTTAAAACGTTTGACACCGGAAGACTGTTGGAGACGAAGAGCAAGTTGCAGAGTTTCTGGCAAGTTGCTAGCTGTTTCAAGACGTGTCTCAAGATGGCGTTTTAAGATTTTCCGGGCCCCTTGATAAGCGGAGCGAGGTACGTCATGTTTTACGTTAAGTGTTGCCTCTTATTGCTCGTGTGTTTTCTTTTATGGTACACTCCTGTAAATGTATATTATTTTGCGAAGCTATGAAGTAGTTAGCCTAATTGTGTTGTGAATGTCATTCTGTTTTTTATAGTGTAGCGAATTCGGGGGGCAGTCCGGGAGACCGTCGCCACAGCCGGGACGCGAACCCGTATTTCCCGCTCCGCAAGCGACAACGTTAACCAGTCGACTAAAGGGTCCGACCCGTTAGTCAAGGACCAACGTGTCTACTTATCCATGCACGTTACAATAGTTTTCACGGTGCTCGACAAGAAAGTACCTGTGTGGTGTTGGAAGCAATATGCACCCGTCGAGACTCTCCACGTTTCGTCCTTATTGAAAATATCGAGGGTTGCTACAGTTATCTCTGTTAGACTGAAAGATTGCTCAGTTAACATTGCTGGAGGCCATTAGCACAGTGTGCGGATCTTTTGTCTGATTTAAGTTTGAGTTTTGAGCCAACAACCTGTTAAGTATTTTGGATGTGCGCACTTTACACTCTGTCCTAAGCATGCGTCTAGAAGCATTGCAGCTTATTGTTCAGTCTGTTCTGTCTGATTTGTCAAATAGCAGTTTGACAGAATTTCTGTAAACGCTTAAAGTACCCGTCGGCTCATGTTTTTTCTCATGCTTGTCCATCCACCCATTATCCAAACCGCTTATCCTGCTCTCAGGGTCAGTGGGATGCCGGAGCGTATCCCAGCAGTCATCGTGTTCCCTAAAATGTCTGGCTTTGACTATACCGACTTGGTAGAGGCTAGTTCCCATCGATGCAGAGAACGGAAATGGAGTAGAGAGCGGTCAACGGAGCATGCGCGAAATGCCTACCATGCCTCCGCACGCCCCGCGTAGCATCCAGGCGCTAGGGTTCTAGGAAGACCCACCCCTACTCTGCGTCTGATTAGCTAACTTTAACCCTAACCCCGCCCTAATCCTAACCTTAACCTACCCAAACAACGGAGGCAACGAGTACTTGCGCATGCTCAGTTAACCGTTCTCCATACTGGTATCTGTGCAGAGTGTAGGAAGTCCCCAGATTACAAACGAGTTCCGTTTCAGTCTGCTCATAAATCGAATTTGTCCGTAAATCGGAACAGTTACGTACAGCTTACATCTAGCATCAATTAGTCAAATGTTTGTCTTAGTATACAGTATATATTTTACCTAAAACATCATAAATATAATAATGCAGTAATAATAATAAATGTAACTACAGTGCAGTAATTATTATTGAGGATAGAGAATGTGTGTATAGGTATAAAAAACATTAAACAAACATTTCATACATTTCAAACTCCCCACCTGCCACTGTCCCCGGAGCGGATCGCGACCGGCGGAGCCCGGCCGTTTGACACCAGAAACAAGAGCCCGCTTGGGGCTCGCCTCGCCGCCCCACCGGGTAAGTGAAGAAATAGGAGCGTTTCACCTCTCTGAACGCTTTATTGTTTCCGCTTTCGTTTCAATCGTGATCGTTTTCTTTTCTTCGATGCGTCACCATCACTTGCATCAGATTTTCGCTTTGAAGCCATGATTGCGAAGGTAAACGCATGAAAAATTTGAGTGAAGACAGAACACATGCAACAATGCTTACGCGACTGGACTCGAAATGGCGACGGCGGTGGGGTGTTCTCCCTCGGGCCGACGAACAGCCTAAAACGCGCAGTGTTTTGAGTGTGGCGCGAAGTAGTCCGTTCGTTAGTACAAACCATTGTGTGTAACTCGATTTTTATTTTTTTAAATAGTAGGCTTAACCAGGGTCCGTTCGTAACCCGGGGACTCACTGTATCTGCAGTTCCCATTTCAGTGAAGAGAGTTTCCATAACCTAATGGAAAAGTCCCTGGGTTTTCACAAGAAATTAGTTTTGAAGTCTGATGTTGTGCCGATTATCCCGGGACTGCGACAGCGACCGGGAGTCAGTATGTAGGCTAAGTTATGCATTTCTTTTACTCAGCCCAGATAGCAGAATTGCTGTGGCCCGGACCAATCCCATACCCCACACCTCATCCGGCCCACATACCGCGTGGAATGATGGCACTTGGGCGGTCTGCTCCTGTTTGCCAGATCTGGGCCAGAACCAAGCCATAGCAATGCCGCATGTGCCACATATTTGCTAAGGGTGGCCCATATTTGTTTTGTGGTGTTTGGGCCATATTCACCATTTACCACATGGGCCACTTCAGGGTTACATCCAGATTACATCTTGCTGAGCACCGCATCTTTGCCAAAGAAGGCCCACATTTGATTTGGCATATTTGGGCCATATTTGCTATTATACATGTGGGCCACTTCAGGCTGACATCCATTTTGTCAGGGCCAGAAGAAGGCCATCTGTGCCACATCATAGACTTGGAAGTGGCCCACATCCGGATGCCATCTTGGAACCAACAGTCAAATGATAGCTTTCTGCATGTAACATATTTCTTTTGTGACTTATAAATTCACATTAACTGTGTTAGCTTGTTGCTAGCTGCTGCTAGTTGTTTGGTAATAGTAAAACTGTAAACTTTGTATTTAGCAAACGTTTCAAAGTTTGAAACGATTATGGCGGCCCGAGATGCGTTGTTTTCCTCCCGAAAAATGGCATGGCATACAGCGTAAACCTCTTTTCTAGTCCGCACTTCAATCTCTTTCGCGGGTCCCTCCTGTTCCAGCGGTGCCACTAAAGCTGTGTGTCGTCTTGCGCTCCAAGGGCCGATGGAGCGGCGGTGTTTGCAGTAAACCCTGCAGTTTGCAGTAGCCATTTCAAGAGCACTGTTTTGAAAATGTAGCATTTAAAAACAGATGGATCTTGCCGCAAAACTCATGTTGAAGTCCAAAGCATTTCTTCCTAACGGCGCATCTGGGTGTTTATCTTTACAAGGTAGATAACTTGTCAGAGCTGGTGAGCGGGACCAAGGTTTTATCTAACATTAGCAACACATTATTAGCTGATTGATAACAGTCAGATACGACCACTTGTACGTGACTGTTGCAAGTCTGTTGCCATGAGGGGGTTTGGACAGAGGGACGGAGGCAAATATCATCGGTCACAGATATAACAAATAGAAACGGACACAAAGAGTAGACAACCAGACATAGATCTAGCCGACATGTACAGAGAGCTTTCCCCGGCACACCTCGTACCCCTTCCTCCCTTTCCTGGCTCCACTTCCTTGTGGTGACACCGGCCTCCGATGCGGTGTGCTGTCCGTGGCACATGCAGCATCTCCCTTGATATCTCTCTCTCTCTCTCTCTCTCTCCCCGTCCGCGTACATTCTCATCCGGTACATTTGCCTCGCCTGGTATGGTGGTGATGGTGAGGCTCCGCTTACCATGCTGGGCCAAGAGAGCAAACCAGTGGCTCAGCAGGGAGGAGAAAAACTCCACAGTCACGCCAACTCGCTTCCTCCTCCCCACTAGCACTATCAAACCACAGTGACCTTGTCCAATTTGCTCTTCCTCTTCTTCGGAATAGGTTTCTGGTTCGAGCATGTATGGTTGAATTATTACCACTTGCCATTTTAGCGTATAGTAGCAAGCAAAACAGAACACAAGCAGAAGTTAGTGTTTGATGAGCAGATTTGATGGCGACCTGGTATATGCACTGTAGATGAGTGGTGGAGGGGTGAGTGGTGGGAAGATTGGAATTGAGGGTGGGGATAATTTGCACATATATAGATTCTAGATTTTGTAATGAGGGAGAAGGAGCAGATGTTTTCAGAATTTTAACAAGCTAATTGAACTTATTTTGCAGAATTGTTTTTTTATTATATCAAGCAGAGCATTTTATGTGTCTTAAATCATGCCAGGGGACAGACTTTAACTGGTCAGTGCATTAATGCCGAGATGAAAACATGAGCTCTTGTAATGCAAATGCTCATTCATCACATATTTACATGCTGTGTAAGTAATTAAGGTTTGACAACATCATAATCTTCAATTTGTTTCATGTAGGAAAGGGACACAGCACGCTACATCCAGGATCGTCAGGAAAATGTAAAAAATTGACAAAAGCCCTAAATTTAGTAACAGTATTTTATTCCTTATATATTCATCACTCATCCTATTATAATATCTATATATAGAATAGAGGTAACGTCCACTAATCATTGTTTAGAAATTTTACTTTATTTACTTATGCTTGGCATCTAGCAGCAGAGTATTTTGATCGGAGTTACACAGATGTGTTTTTTTTTCTCATGTGAAAACAAATGAACAGAATCTCTGCAGGAAAGGTGGAGGGGGCATTTAATTTCAGAATGAAAATGGGAAATACTGCAAGCTAGTTTACTAAGATGACCAGGCACTGCACTCAGCAACAGGATTTCTTGGCAGATCCTATTCAGCTAGAAAATAGACGGTGGTATTGCCTATGGGTCTCTCTCACACACACACACACACACACACGAATACCTACATAAAAAAAGCAAAAAGAACAAAAAAACAGATAACTCACCCTTTGGCACAGAGAAGATTGGCTATAGTGATTTTCAGCCACTTACAGCCAACATTTTCAATGTCTTCATTGACACAACCGATGCAGAAGCACTGCAGAATGTTACCGAAGTGGAACAAAACCGGTGGTTTAGGCAACAAGAGAACTGAATCTAATGGAATCCAAAATGAAGCTAAGCATAACAGAGTGAACACGGGAGCTACAATCCAAACCTTTGGTATGCACAGGCCTATGTCTTAAAAACGAGCAGAAATCTTAATCAGAAAGTGATGTCTCAAAGGCCAAGTTAAAAAAAAAAAGAAAGATTATAAATGGGAAGGGGAAGGAATGCCAGAGGGGGAAAGGGCAGGAAGAAAAAGCAGGATGAGTTTGTGGATTTTCAAATCATATGTCCATTTCTCCTTTGTTGCCTTGCTGCGGAAGGAAGTCTGTCCACGGGATGGCAAAGTTTTCTTTGCAACTCACTGGCCCGCAGGGATTCCAGGAAGGGAGAAATGAGACATCTTCCCTCTGAATGGTTCTTCCTCAGCATGCCCACTCAGTGTGATAACAAAGCCCCCCATTTTATCCACACACAAAAAAATGGAAACTCCTGGTACACAGTTGTATTCACTGTGGCACTGTCTGTGCTCGTGTCAGAAATCTGTATTCAGTTAGTGTGTGCATGCGCACGCATGTGTGTGGGTGCGTGGTTGTATATGCACTTTTATGCATGCAGCAGGCTTGTGTGTTTGCACTGAATGTTAGTGCTCAGTGCATGTCTAAAAGAATAAAACGAATTTTCACTGCTGGTCATACTAATGAGCATCTTCCAAAGCTGTCCTTTGTCCTCTGTGAGGTAGTAATAGTCAGTAAATTGATAACATTATATCCCACTGTCAGGAAGTTCTTTCATTATCATCCTATACTATTTTAGACTGTGCATTGAATGAGTCTCCCAGTGCCTTGAGCTTAATACATCGGTTGGTATGGCAACACCTCACGGCCATGTTCACTGTCCACCTGTTGGGGAAAGAGAGAGGGAGAGAGAGAATGAAGGGGGGACGGAGAGGATGGACAGCAGTGCATCACATTGTGCTGCTCCAGGGGAAATCATTTTAGGCAGAGGAGCTGAGTGGAGATACTGATAAAGAAATGCATTGTTCGGTAATATTTATTTTCTCCGTCTTGATAATTTATCGGGCTCTAGCTTCTGGGTCATAGTGCAGTCGAAGGCACTGGAGATAGTTCACGGCGCAAGTCGATCTAAGGTGTGGCCAATACCTTTTTGCTAATTGACATGCTGCGCTGGCAGTAATCAGGTGCAACGGAGGCGCAGCTGTAAAAGGGTTGGATTAGAAGGAATAAATTATGAGTAGGCGTGGTGGTGGTGGGGGGGGCTGTCTTCAGTTACAGCCAATCAAATCTGTTCCTCTCATTCCATTTAAAAGCAGCACTCTCGATCACGGCGAACTGACAATTTCGTAAAGGACCACGGAAGTCCAGACCCGCTAAGGCAGAAAAGCTTCTTCCCATGAGGAAACTGATGTCCTTGTTTGGGAGGTCTGGGTCACCAGGTGCACACAACACAGACATCAACACAAATTCCAATGTGATATGAGAATCGCGCAAACATGATTATTTGACAGGCTACCGTTTAACTTGTCTTCATTCTCACCAGCGTCTTTCTCTCTTTCCTGCGCATATTCCGTGAAGACAGCAGGAGACCTTAAATAGTTGTGATCCCAGATCAATTAGCCTAGGAAATCAGTTCTTTCAAGCCGAACGAGGTTAATTGAAATATTGAAGTCCCCATCACTGTGTTGTTTTCCATGCGTAATGACGCACATTGTGTTTTATGTTAGAAGATGATGATACACGTGCAGATATTTTTGTGATTAAAAAGGTTTAGGGCAGTAGTCATTAGTTAAATTAATCACAAGTCACAAGCATAAGTCTATGCTTAGTGCACCTTCGCCTAAAACCCGGAAACTACCACACAACGCCTGCATCTGTGCTAAGACATGGTCTAATCAGGCGGAATATTTGGTTTTATTTGACACTAAATTAGAACTGCACCACTTGATTTTGACTGACACCTTCTACTGTGCCCTCCATGCCCATTTCTGTGCAAGCGATGTCATGGTGAGCCCGGAAATTAGCAAACGCGCCGAGGTGGGAGAAAAAATCCCTTGCGTCCAACGAAATTGTCACTATGCCTGCTACTGCTGGCTTTGTCCCTCCCAGAAACTACAGCCCATCAACTTCCTGATAAAGTTGATTTCTTGAGTGAGATGCTGGCACCATGCATTGTTGCCAATGCCAGGGTTTTTTTTTATAAGCTCTGGTGGCTAAACAACACACTCCATTTGTATACTGAAGTTTTGTACCAGAACTAGGAATTGCTGTGCAGCCTTCCAGGAAATTTGGATATAATTTCCTGAAAATTTGACATTATCTGAACCTGTAGAATATATAAGAACTGGATTCCACAGTACTATGCTACTTTTTTTACATGGTGAAAATGAAACGGCTGTAGTTATTATTATTTGTAGATTTGGGGTGGCACAGTGGCCCAGTGGTTAGCACTGTTGGCTCACAGCAAGAAGGTCCTGGATTCGAACCCCAGGCCGTCCCAAGTCCTCTCTGTATGGAGCTTGCATGTTCTCCCCGTGTCTGTGTGAGTTTCCTCCGTGTGCTCGGTTTCCTCTCAACATCAAAAAAGGCATGCATGTCAGGGTTAATACTCCTGCCTGTGCCCCTGAACAAGGCAATGGAAAGAAGAACTGGAGTTGGTCCCGGGGCGCTGCAGCTGCCCACTGCTGCTATACAATAAAATGGGTTAAATGCAGAGAACAAATTTCATTGTAACCTGTACAATGACAAAATAAAGTGGCTTCCTTTCTTTCTTTCTTTCTTTCGTTATAAGAAATAGTCTTGAGCAGAGGAGGTCCATCAGGGCCTTCTCCGCAGGCCCTACCATTTTT
This sequence comes from Lampris incognitus, assembly GCF_029633865.1. Classification (NCBI taxonomy): domain Eukaryota; kingdom Metazoa; phylum Chordata; class Actinopteri; order Lampriformes; family Lampridae; genus Lampris; species Lampris incognitus. The sequence goes on from NC_079223.1 coordinate 18,055,396, forward strand.
GAGAGGGTTAACGTTCAGTTAATAAAATATTACAAATTAATAATTCTTCTTAAAATAATTGATAATTAGTTATTAGAATTATTTATTTGATTTTTAAAAATCATTTTGGTTTGAGTTCAGTTTCTATCACAACCATAAACTCACTATCTGGAGCTGGAACTTGATGTGCCTGCATCTATGCACTATCACAAGTACACCCAGCTGCAGCCTGGGGCGAGGCTACACATGGATAGGGTGAGATTACACATGGGGTGGGGCTAGGGTTAGGGGTTAGGGTGGGTTAGGATGTAGGTGTAGCCCCGCCTCATAGGTGTAGCCCCATCTCATTCTCCGGGCTGCAGCCAGCACCTTCTCCAGTGTAGACTGCGATTCTTGGGAGCCGAGAAGAATGGCAGCTAACAAAGAAATTGACATCATGGCTGATTTGCTTCGGATTCAATTTTCCAGGCAAAGTTTTCAAGATGACAAGCATGAAAACGTCCAGACCCATGGCGCACCTGAAGTGAGTTGCGAGCACGTCCTACTAAACCTCCCTACTAAGCATTCCTCTCAGGTCGTCCACGAGTGAGTTAGTGACCACTAATTGCATCCATAAGTGAGTGATCACAATTTGCGACACATAGCCCATGGGGGCAATTGTGCGGCACCATGGGGAAAAAAAATATCTGAAAGGGAGAAACCAGGCCTAAATTCAAAGGGCTCATGCAGACAGGCAAGGGCTTCATGAGGCACTTTGCCAAAGGTGATCGATCATTTTGTCAGAAAGGAACGAAGGATGGATTTTGTTTTCAAGTGACTGGTGGGTCCTGCTGTATTAATTATCTATAAAGCTGAGTTTTTTTAAGATTGTTGTTGACAATGTTCAAGTGTGCTGCAGTGAGATATAAGGCCCAGTATCTTTCAAATAATCTTTCATTTATTGTTGGCTGATTATTGAGCAATGATTTTTTTTATATACATTTATTTCTGATTTTTCCCTTTTTCTCCCAATTTAGTGGCCAATCGATCCCTATTTTAATTCAAACACCCACCCTCGTACTGCATGTGTTCGCCAACTGCATCTCTCCGGCCGGCAGTCTCGAAGGAGACGTCTCCCCACTTTTGTGACAAGGCGACTCCAGGCCGAACCACTGTTTTTTCCGACACACACAGAGACGCATTCACGTGACGAACACAAGCCGACTCCGCCCCCCTCTCGAAGACAGCTGCTTCATCGAGTCCGGCCATAGTCGGATCTGACGAGACCGGGGCACGAACCCCAGTCCCCAGTGGGCAACTGCATCAACCCAAAGCCGATGTTTAGACCGCTACACCACTGCGGACTGAGCAATGATATTTTTAGGGATAATATGAGTGGGAACGTCTAGGCCATTGGAAGGCCAGTTGGTGGTTTTGCTAATGCATTTGTCTTAGTGGGAGAAATAACTTAATTTTGCATAGTTTCAGCTTGTTTTTTTGGGGGATGGACCCCCCCCCTTTCCCCCCAATTATACTTGGCCAATTACCCTACTCTTCCGAGCCATCTCTGTCGCTGTTCCACCCCTTCTGCTGATCTGGGGAGGGCTGCTGACTACCACATGCCTCCTCTGATACATGTGGGGTCGCCAGCCACTTCTTTTCGCCTGACAGTGAGAAGTTTCACCAGGGGGACGTAGCTATGCATGGGAGGATCACGCTATTCCCTCCAGTCCCCCCCCCCCCCAACAGGCACCCCGACTGACCAGAGGAGGCACTATAGTGGAGCGACCAGGACACATACCCACATCCGGCTCCCCACCCGCAGACTCGGCCAATTGTGTCTGTAGGGATGCCCGACCAAGCCGGAGATAACGCAGGGATTCAAACCGGCAATTCCCGTTTTGGTAGGCAATGGAATAGACCGCGACGCTACCCAGATGCCAGTTTCAGCTTGTTGAGCGGGTGGTTTGAGCACATGAGTTAACAGGTGTCGAAAGGTGATTTTTGTAATGGATTTATTTTTATGTGGGATTAATGACATAGTTTGCATATTTGATTTTAGTGGCGTTTAGGCAATAAGTTGCTGGCGGTGTGTGTGTGTGTGCATGTGTGCGGGGTCATCAATCTGACCATTGAAGGCCCAGTGCAAGACCCCATGGTCCGCTGAGGAATAAAGATATATTGGCCTGAAACCCAGAGGAACTGAATGTCAGTTTCCTTTTTTTTTTCCATCAGCAACATTGGGATGGGATGTTCAGTGAAAGAAGCTTTTTTCAGCTTTGCGTGTCTGTGTGGGCGTCTCTGTGTGTGTTTGTGTGGGGGTTTTCTTTGTGTTAAAAATGTGTTTGTGTGTAAATAATTACATTATATATATGCTTGTTCTATGCGTTTGTGTCTGTCACTGTATGTTTGTGTATGTTTGTGTGCATTTACCTACTAAAGCGCCCCTTCTGACAGTGTGGAAGATCACTGCTGTTATTTTCAGATATAAGTCACGTGACATTTCTTGCTCTTCTATAGAAAGATCTTAACGCCTCGTATAGTTTAATGGCCATAACTACCTCGGGCTGTATTTGTCTCTAAAGAGAGAGCCTCCCTAGGCAAGACATACAAAGTGTTGTGTGATTCAACCATGATCAAAACTCCCTTCAAAACTGGAGACGACCCCCGGTCACCAGTTGCGTTTGCCCGTATAAACCTACCTTTTCATGTTTAACATGCACGTTGAAAAGCTCCCGGGGCAGTTTGTTGAGGCTGATTTTCTGGCTGCCTTTGCTTTACCTCCAGGGAGTACTGGGACAAGCTGCTCACGCCAACATAAGAACATTTGGAAGGGATTTTGCCTTTTATATGGGAAAATCCCTGCCTGCTGCAGAGCTGTTTTTCAGACCTTACAACAGTCCGAGCGAGCAGCAGCTTTTGTCGTGGGATCAGGATGCATTGGTCTGTGCGTGCCAATGTTGCAATGTATGCACATGCATGTTTGCCTGTGCATTTTTTGTGTTTTGGTTTACACACGTGTGTTTTATATGTGTGAGATCCCAATCCTCTCCAGATATAGTAGAATAGTAGTTTAGTGGCATATTCAGGGAAAGGCTCAGTGTCATCCCCCTGCATGGGCAACAGGCATGTAGCTTTTTGGCCTCCCAGCAGGAATTTGCCTTAAAAGAATTAATCTCTGATTATGTGTTCATCTATCAGAATACACAGTCCAAGCAGAATGGGCTCAGAGAAATATATCATTGATAATCTCACTAGTTCTGTAATACATATCAATCCAGCAGTGCCGCTGATGCCCTCGTAGCTCACTCTCACGCTATGATCTTGCCCATATAGTGGCTTCTGCAAACCCAACTAATCCAGCACAACATTTCTCACCTTCTCTTTCTACTTGTTAATGTTCTGGTTTTCCTCGGCGCATGCACAGAATACTTTACTCAAGAGAAAAAAGCCTAAACTGTCAGCAGACACGGATGACACTTGCCCTTGGTTTGGTGCAGAGCAATGGTAGGTTTCAGAGGGGAGGACAAAACTCTTATGCTGACAAGAGTTTGAGGTGCGTGTCTCTCTTTTGAATCTTTCCGAGCTTATTCCGGCTGAGGCAGGTGGAATATTGATGATTGCCTGGGCTGACTTTGGGGGGGGAGAGTGGGGCCACCTCACTGATAATGTGGCAAGAATATACATGAGGCATGTAGCATTGAAACTAAAAAGGTAGAATGCAAAATAGTCGGTTTGGATGTGTAGCAAAGTTACATGTAGTGGGGGTCCGCGGTGGTGTAGTGGTCTAAGCATCGGCTTTGTGTCGATGCAGTTGCCCACTGGGGACCGGGGTTCGCACCTCGGTCTCGTCAGATCCGACTATGGCCAGACTCGATGAAGCAGCAATAATTGGCAACGCTGTCTTCAGGAGGGGGGCGGAGTCGGCTTGTGTTCGTCACATGAATGCGTCTCTGTGTGTCGGAAAAAACAGTGGTTCGGCCTGGAGTCGCCTTGTCACGGAAGTGGCGAGGCGACTCCTTCGAGACTGCCGGCCGGAGAGACGCAGCTGGCGAACGCATGCTGTATGAGGGTGGGTGTTTGAACTAAAATAGGGATCGATTGGCCACTAAATTGGGAGATAAAGGGAAAAATCAGAAATACATTTTTTAAAAAAAGTTACATGTAGATTTTTATGTTATGGTGATATGTGTTCACTTCTCAGGTATGTTAATAATTCCTATGGAATGTTTGCTGTCCATGCTTTCTTTTTTTTTTTCCAAGCAATGCTCTGTGACACATTCATGCGCCGAAATACTGCACTGAAATGCTTCTCGGTGGCAGCTGGCAAGACAGAAGGTTAACCATTCCACTTTTCTGCCAATCTTAACAAAAAAAAAAAGTGGTTTGTGAGGTGGAGTTTCAGGCTTTGCTGATCCTTATTTGCTGTATTGTTCTTTCCCTGTAAGTCACATGGTATGTATAGTATCAATCTGTCGATCTATCGATCTATCTATCTATCTCTATCTAATCTTCTGTTAAGGCTGACTGATGTCTTGTCTGTATGTGATACCAACTTGACACTCATTCCTGGGCTCATCAGAAGTCCACTGTGTAACGATCCCGTGATTAAGTCCCATCAGCACTATTTGAGCACCAGGGGTTGACTGTGCTGCCTGAACTGATGATACCCTGGTTTAGTACTCCCCTAGGGGCATCGGGCTTCTAAATGACCTCACGCCCCCAAAAGCTGTAATGATCAAAGGAAAAGGTGGGATTCTGTCGACTCAACACAAAGGAACAGAATCCAGATTTCAGGACAAGTCGTTAGCAAGAGTCCTTTGAAGTCCTCCATGTATAGAAGTGTAAGGCCATGTTTGCCTACCACATTTGCATGGACACACATTGATATCATCCATCTCCAGAAAATCCATTACTGTGTGCGCACATATGCACTTACCTTATTCAACTCCCACATTTTGATCATGATTTGAATTAAATTTAGTTTTTAATTAAATTTTGCCTGACCACGTGACAATGGAGAAGACATACTCATGTTTAGTAGAACATTGGTGATAGAAAACCATTTCTTCTCCAAAATGTGCTTTTATGCACTTTTCTTATTAACTTTTCTTCAAGTATGGAATTTTATTTGGGGACAATGCTGAGTGTTCTCAGGGGGAGCAAGGAGCGCTATTTTGAAAGGCTGACCTTTCATCCAAAAACTGTAATGGGAGGATATAATCTGGTTTGGCCTCATATGTGGGGAAAAATTATTGGCTTAGACATTGACAGGTAATGGGAATATTATTTTGAAATGGAAGAACTTTAGCTATTGCTGATAACAAATCGTATCAAAATGGTGATGATTGAGGGCATCCGGGTGGCGTGGCGGTCTATTCCTTTGCCGGCTTGGTCGGCGTCCCTTCAGACACAATTGGCTGTGTCTGTGGGTGGGAAGCCAGATGTGGGTGTGTGTTCTGGTCGCACTAGCGCCTCCTCTGGTTGGTTGGGGCACCTGTTCGGGGGAGGGGAACTGGGACGAATAGCATGATGAATAACCCTCCCTGGATTGGCAGAGGGGGTGGAACAGCAACCGAGCAGCTCAAAAGAATGGGGTAATTGGCCAAATACAATTGGGAGAAAAATTGGGAAGAATTAAAAAAAACAAAAAAACAAAAAAAAAACAACTTTGCATTAACTTTTCGAAGAACCATGCTTTTGTTAATTGTTTTCATCAATAACCAGCAATAATTATGTCATGATATGATTTATGATGGCACTGAATGGCAGATTTATGATGATATGACTTCCACCTTCCTATGAATTTAAAAGAGAAACAGCAACAGCAAAATGTGATGCAGTGGATGGTTCACCTTACATTGGCATGAATTTCAGCCTGCCTAAGCCACGGTGTTAAAACACGTTTTACACCTCTCCTCACCCAGGCCGGCCATCAGCGTTGAGAGAATCGGTGAAACAAATGGAGGTCGTCCCTATGTTAATTACGACAGATGCTTCATTGCTGAAGATAATCCACGACGGGGGTGACCTTTCCATCACCCCCGCAATGCTGAAGGTGGAAAATTAGCTCGGCAGGATCTTCCTGACTCCCACGTGACATATAGGAATACATTAATACACCTATATGTATTAATGAACATAAAGTTAGTGAAAAATAAACGGTAACAATGTTGGTGCTGTTGATTTGTTGTTCACATGCTTGTTTTTTTTTTTCCTCCACTATTTTTTTTTTTTTGCAGGCATCTTATGTAGCCTCAAAGACATCATGTTGCAGTCGTAAACATTACGCCTCAGTTGAACTCTCCGCACCAGTATTTTCTCATTCTTTTCGCTCTCTCCGTCTCCCTCTTTTCAGTTCCCCTTCTGCAGTCTCTCTCTCATCACAGACCCCTCTGCCATTATATGGATTGGTTCTTGGTTCGATTTCCTTCAAGAATGACTGGTCGTGCTAAAGCCATCAGTCGTCTTGCCTTGGTACTCAGTAACTCTGCCTGTTCCAGATTGGTCACGCGCCGTATTGACGCTAATTTATTTCAACACGTTTTACGTTGGGGCTAAACTGCCTCCAATTCGCGGGACGCCGGCGGTTCTCACTCCGTTTGGTGCGGAAATGCGGCTCGTGTAAATACTCGGTACCCTGCAGAGGATACAGCGTCACGCTGTGTCAGAAGCTTTGGTGGTGTGATCAGGCCTTCGTTTAGTGATGCGCACAGCAACAAAGTTGCCGCTTAAGACTCTAAGGGATCTGTTCGATTTACCAGTCCCATCTTTTTCTGCATGAGGGCTTATCACAGGAAAATGTTAATAGCTTTTGGCCTTCTCATTTAATAATTAGTCATGCCATAGAGGAACAAATATGCATATATATTCGACCTCATTGACTTGCCTCAGTGCATGGCAAGGACATTATTGGTTCAGTATCCATAATGTACATGTTCCCATACATATTTATCTGACTGTCTTCTTACTATCCCATTCATTTGATCTGACAAATAACATGCAACACAAGTTGTCAGTTTTGGATATGCTAGCACTACATAATATGCATATACTCTTCCGAGCCGTTCCGGTCGCTGCTCCACCCCCTCTGCTGATCCGGGGAGGGCTGTAGACTACCACAAGCCTCCTCCGATACATGTGGAGTCACCAGCTGCTTCTTTTCACCTGACAGTGAGGAGTTTCACCAGGGGGATGTAGGGTGTGGGGGGATCACACTATTCCCCCCCCCCCCGAACAGGCACCCTGACTGACCAGAGGGGAGGCACTAGTGCAGCGACCAGGACACATACCCACATCCGACTTCCCACCTGCAGATACGGCCAATTGTGTCTGTACGGACACCTGACCAAGCCGGAGGTAACACGGGGATTCAAACCGGCGATCCCCGTGTTGGTAGATAACAGAATAGACCACCATGCCACCCAGACGCCCCATGATATGCATTTTTTAGTTGCTTCCTTTTATTCACAAAGAGCAGCAGCTGTAATAGACTGAGGTAATGGCATATCTTTGATGGGGGTCATAAAAATTACACGTTCCAGCATCCTTGTAATTATTATACACTTTGCTTTTTTTGAATGGCTAGAAAAGGGACACTTGCATCTATTCATATGTATCGCAAAAAGGTGAAGGCATGCGCACACACATTTGGACCAATGCAATGCAAAGTGTCCAATCACCCGTGCAATCTCAGCTCGATCAGAAGATGTTTGAATGCTGTTTCCTTTTTCTGTTCATCATTTTCCTTTTATTAGCATTTTTGTGTGCTCCCTATGCACTGCCCACACAAAATACCTCCACTACGCCCCCACTGCCTTAAAGGAGGCATGCAATGCGAGTAGTCATACAGATACTGTATTCATGCCTATAGCTATACATACCTGCACTATCACACACACACACACACACACACACACACACACATTATTGTGTTGTGTGTATATATATATATATCTTTCCCAGTTTTAGTCTTTGAAAAACATGAGAACTGGGTTAAAGAGGGGTTGGTAAAATCCGAATCATTTGTGTGTGTGTGTATAAATCTAGCCAAAGGGTAAAACTATGTCCTTTGTTTGGTGGTCAGGAAACGAGCTTGATTTATGTACAGATCAGGCAGCCATTTGGTATGGGCTATTATCCTGCATATGATTATCATTATTCTCTTTTGCCTGTTAATCATGGCCCTCGCAAGGTAATCACATTTAATCTGGCTGTGAAAAGACTGCTATGGTGAGGGTCTTGTATCACATAGGAGCTGAGGACTGCATTACCGATTCCCCCCCCCCACACACACACGCACATACAGACACAAACACACACATATATATATATATATATATACACACACACACACACATACACACACACAATGACGTAGGAGAAGAGATTGTCATTGTTTGTGATTTGTCACAAATTGATTAGAGCTCTCTGGCCCTCCTCTTTGCTCTTGGAGGAGATCTTTAAGGGCACAGTGACGGAGAAAGAGGTCATACACAGAACAACACAACACAACACAACACCGCACAACAAAGCTGGTTATTTCTACATTTAAGGAAACAAAACTACCTGCCTCTTATCTGCCCCCTTGTGCATTTTCCAGAGATAAAGTGTGCCCCTCTAGTTTTGTCATCCCTTTTTTTGTGTTAAAAAAAACAGTTTTGATCTGAACACAAAACATATGTCTCAATCATTTTGCCATCTCGTCTCATCACCATCTCATGATGTTTTTCAGCTTTCACTTTGCTGAGGTATTCTCAGAGGGATTCATTTTTTTTTAAGGATAATTTACGAAGAAGATTTTGGAGGCAGGGAAAAAAGAGGGATATACAATAAACAACAGCGGGTAAGTCAGGAGTCCTAATGAGAGCAGTACAAATCACATATGACGACATAGGCAATGTCCTTATTTATTTCTTCATGATGTGCAGAGCTGTCTGCTAAGTCATCCCAGTATCACGAATTACAGATACTGTTACGCCAAAAATCTTTGAATGTGTGTTTGTATGTATGAAATTTTTGGCAGAAAATGTTCTGACAAATCTGACCGTTGGCCTCAAAGATTCCTACCTTAGTTTTACATAGGATGTGGGCAGATGGTGCGGAGAAGCTTGCGTCTACTAATGATCCCAAGAGCTATGCTGTTCAGAGCTTGGCTCCTTGTAGGGTCACCCAGGGCGGATCGGTCAAGGGGGGAGGATCCAGACGAAGCGCGATCCAACAAGGACCTCAACGGTGGAACTGGTGGAAGATGTCTTCAGGTCACAATGGCAGTGAAGGCGAATGAAGAGGGTGGTCCCCAATCGTCTTGGTTCTCCATGCCATTGGACTCTGGCCACCCCCTGCCAAGGACCATGTGGCTGCAGGCGCATCAGCCACTCCACGTAAAACACTGTCATGTGGAGGCGTCCTCGCATTATGCGACCCCAGGATCGGCCTCTACACCTGCCTAAGGACCCAGAAGGAGGACAGTCATGACTGCCGTGTGTGTGTGTGTGTTCATCTCCTGGATCGCCACCTTGCCATGGTGGAGAAGCTTGCGTGTGTGTGTGTGTGTGTGTGTGTGTGTTTTAAAAAGGGGGTTGATGGTGGTGTGTGTTGGCTAGGGAAAAGCCTGGCCCTTCTCTTTTGGCAGTGCAGAGTGATTTGTAAAGTACACAACGCTTTAACTGTTTTAGCAGGGTGCACTGAAAGCAGTGGAAAATTCCTACTCTGTTGTCAACGGACAATTCAATCTTTTTCTGCTCCTGTCATCAAAATCTGTACAAACAGTATTTTCTGTGCCAGGGTCAAACCCTCTGAATACAGATGAGCACGGAATTAAAATTGTGATGAATTCAACAAGCTCTGACTCTGACCCGCCTGTGGAAGGAGATATGCCGAAAGTGAGTCTAATAAGGATTTGCAAACCCTCTTCACAGGGAATACCTCATGCGTTACTTGGTTTATGTGTGAGGCGGTGGTGGTAATTCAACAGATGTCAGTGGTTCGTCTGTGGCTGGCTGGTGTGGATGAGGGCCTGGGAGATAGTATGGGGGAGGCATTGCTGGTCAAATCTTTTAGCATTTTGTCATGTCCCATGTGATTTTCTTAGTTGTTTTGTTTCCATTTCCTGTGTGAAACTGCCAGAATCCAAATCTTACACATCAGTTAGGTTTATTTCTTTTATATTACTGCTACTTTGCTCTTCTTCTTCTGCCCTTATCAGAGAGTGGTGTGGCGATATTCAGGTGTGACAGCATCAAAAAGTCAGTGGTTGGTCAGTGGAGGTAGTTTACTTCAATTTGGCCCTATACAGAAGATAAAACATTAGAGTATCTCAACTGAACAAGATTAAGTCAAAACCTAGTATGTGGCTGGACCGTGTATGGGGCAGTGTTTGAAATTGTGGTCAATCTGTTACAGGGATAGTCGGTGGTAGTGTTTATAATGTGAATTCCTGGATATCAAAGTTCATCTGCAGTTTTCTGTAGTGGTCCAGGTAATATTTGTTGTGTACTGAAGTACCATATTACATGACATGGTTAAGCTGTGTTCAAGTAAAAAAAAAAAAAGAAAAGAAAAGAAAAAAAGGCTATAAATGCAGTTGCAGGAACAATACTTTCCACTCGTGTATCTTGGAATGTTTGATTTGAAGGAGAACTTAATTTAGTTGTGATACCTATCCTAATGATTTGTTAACTCCCCCTCTTTCATCTGTTTCTATCTGCAGATGTCTCTTATTTTTCTAAGACTCACTCTGTATTGACAGGTTAATTCACAAAGAATGGATTGTGGACACTGATAGCAAAATGAATTGGGCATCACTTGCAACCGCTATCTGCCCCCGTCTCAAGGTCTGATTCACAAATGATATTACAGCTCAAACACGAACGCTTTGCAGCTGAGTGCAATTTGCCCTTGTTGGCTGGACCACAACAGGGGGGCCAGCCCTTCACATGCAGTTGTGTGTAAGTGAGTGCCTGAGTGAGTGATGTAGTTTCACCATTGGTCGGACGGCTGAGTTGGAGTTTTCCCCCATTGGCCGTTGCTCTTTCAAAATGAATCACGCGAAAACAGCCGTTTAATACATGTAGTTGCAGTCCAGCCATATACTAGGTCTTAACCTAGTCTTGTTTTGCATCTGATTGCTATTATCCATGTGGCAAAGTATAAATGGTGGCTTTGCGCCAAGAACAGAGTAAGTGGGTTCAATTTCTTCCTTGATACCATCAAGTTTAGCAAGAATGGTTAGACCTGGCAACCTGTATCTGCGAATGATTTCCGTCTCAGTTAAATCAAAAAGTGTTATTCTCCTGCAAAATATATGATTACGAGCACGTCTGGCATGACGATGCCTTCGCCTGGCTACGATCACTGCTGCCATGATGACTGGGCGGTCTGGGCATCAGTTACCACCAACCCTCTGAAGATGCTAATAATTTTCACACTAACTGCGTGTGGCTATTAGCACTGGTGTTTGTGAATTGGACTTCTTTTTTTTCCAATGAGGCTCATTTGCATAGAAAGGGGCCAGTTTTGTGCCAAATTTATGTATATTGACTAATATAAATAGTACAAATAACAGAAGAGCACCGAGGCACTATTTGCTTGGCAGCACAGTTATGGGTGCATTTCATCCTTTCAGATATCAGGAATCAAGAACACTTTGTAATTTCATTTCATGTGCTTGCATACATGAAATGAAACAAAATGTTGTTTCCCCCAGCCCACAGCAGTACAACACAAAGACAAAAACACATATCCAAAAACTACAAGAACACATATATCCAAGCTAGAGCTCATGTATCCAAACTAGAACACACGTATCCAAACTAAGAACACATATCCAAACTAAGAATACATATATCCAAGCTAGAACAGATGTAGCCAAACTAAGAACACATATATCTAAACTAAGAACACATATATCCAAGCTAGAACAGATGTATCAAAACTAAGAACACATATATCTAAACTAAGAACACATGTATCCAAACTAGAACACATGTATCCAAACTAAGAACACATATATCTAAATTAAGAACACATATATCCAAACTAGAACACATGTATCCAAACTAAGAACACATGTATCTAAACTACGAACACATGTATCCAAACTAGAACACATGTATCCAAACTAAGAACACATATATCTAAATTAAGAACACATATATCCAAACTAGAACACATGTATCAAAACTACGAACACATATATCCAAACTAAAAACACATATATCCAAACTAAACACATATGTGGGTGTGTATTTAGATTTACATGGTTTCTTTTTGTCTTATTTATGCCAGGCAATCCTTTTGTGAATTTGCCAGTGAGGGTTTTGTCAGAGTGATTGTTATTTGGGGTTCTTTAACTTTGCGCGCTTCCTCATGCCTCTTGATGCTTGGCCAACCAGTCATGTAGCTTCAGTGACGTTGCTGGTCACCTTATCCAGTGGCCCAGTCATGTCACACTGATCATTCACTCAGTCAGTCAGGGACATTCACACTTCTCGGGCCAGCCCGCCAGCACATCCAGCCAAAAAAGAAACCACTGGCATGTAGGTTAAGGGCTATAGGTACTCTTTTTTTTACATTTTTTTTTTATTGACCCTGGGCCTCTAGATGTTGATGCTAGTTGGAGATCAATGACATACGCTGGATGCGGTCTCTGTCTCCCTTGGGTCTGCTTGAATCGGCTCATTTCTGACTCGATGCACTCAAAGAAAAGCCACGTTCGAAACACTGGCATTGTGCCATTTGTTGCCTTTAACACAGGCCATGCAGTTGGAGAAGCTGTTGGGAAAGAGTTGTCAGTTACGTGCTTGTACACGCACACGCATACATGTGCACACACACTGAGATTATCTGCATATGAATACATCTGTGTATTATCTGCATATGCATAATGACTTTCCCACAAGACCTGACCCACATGCCGTGTCGAGGACACTGGGGGAAAGGTGAAAAAACGTTGATAAAAGCAGATGTACATGCATGTTTACATTCAGTAGACAGCGTAAGCACACACAGGAAAATAATAATAATGATAATAATAGACTTTACATTGCCATCCTCACACCAGCAGCTAATTGCCAGGCTGTTACAGATGAAGCTGTGATATAGTATTAGAGGTTAAGCATTCAGACCTGCAGAGAGAGATTTCATTAACTTGCGTGTGCATGCATGTGTGTGCGTGTGTGTATGTGTGTGCATGTGCGCGTGTGTGCATTTGGTGTGGTGGTTGTTTTTTATGGATGTTTGCACTCCAATGGTTTTGTAGACACTAACATCGGAGAAAATTGATAATTAAAGGTTTCAGGTACGGCTAAAAGAGAGAGAAAAAAGGAACCTTAATGACAAAACTAATTTGTTACCTAATATCTGGACCAGGAAAATAATGAGCAATTAGAAAAAAAATGCTGTATGTGGACGTGTGTGTGAGAGAGTGTGTGTGTATGTGAGAGAGTGTGTGTGTGTCTGTGTGTGTGTGTGCATGCACTCACATGCACATATATATGAATATAATGTAGATTCTATGAAATGCGTGCCTGCATGTATGTGTACAGCAGGTGCAGAACAAGTGCACTTGCATGTGAGTGGCAGTAAAATCACAAGTTCATGTCCTCTTGGTTCATTAAGTAAGCCTTTTGGTTCTTTTGCAAAGCGGTAGTGCTGAGCGGTACGCTGTAATTTTGGTGTTTAAAGGGAAAATCGGGCGAGTTCGGTTTAATGATGAAAAGCCTTATTTTGGTATAAGTCTGCATTTAACCCGTCCCACCTCTTGGGAGCAGTGGGCAGCCAACCTCAATGAAATGCACGTTCTCCTTACAGTCTACGAGATACTTGTGAAGTTTATAATGAGCCTAATTATTTTTCTCCAGTAATAAGGTTGACCAAAATGATTAGACTCAATGATATTTTTTAATTTGATTTTTTTTTTTTTGAGATACTTTATTGATTCCTGTGGGGAAATTCTTCTCTGCATTTAAAACCCATCCTAGCTGTGTAGCGGGCAGCTGCAGTGCAGCACCCGGGGACCTACTCCAGTTCATCTTGCCATGCCTCGGTCTGGGGCACAGACAAGAGTATTAACCCTAACATGCATGTCTTTCTGATGGTGGGTGAAACCGGCCCACCTGGAGGAAACCCACCACACCCTCGGGGAGAACATGCAAACTCCACACAGAGGATGCCCTGGGATGACCCCCCAAGGTTGGACAGCCCTGGGGTTCAAACCCAGCACCTTCTTGCTGTGAGGCGACAGTGCTAATCACTGTGCCGCCGTGCCGCCCATGATATGACTTTGCATGAGTTTCATTATCCTTCCATGAGCTCATATGTTGTTATTGCAACAGAATTGCAGCAATGCTGACATATCAAAAGGCCAGTTATAAGCTGAAACTTTACTTATGGCAAAAGCACTTTCTTGATATTTTTTCTTTATAATTTATCTGTGGTTCCTAAAACTGCTCTGTGGTACAAATTCAAAATGTCTGACCACAATCTTCAATCGGTACTTTAGTGTAACAATAAGAAGTCCAATTGAACTAAATGGTGGTTGGTAGAGGCTTTGTTTTTTTTCTTTCAGTTTCTTGCATCTTTCCCTGAGCGTTCTGCATCTCCTTGCCTCCATTTTCTGTGGTGCTGATGTGGCTGAAAAACTGTGCACCTTTTTTACTACTTTCTCTTACTTTCTGGTGGTTCATTTTCTGTATATGAGACCCCAAAAAATGAGGACAGCTGGATTTAACGGGATTTACCTGCTCACTGGCAATCACTGTCACACACTTGCACACTCAGATTTGTACATCGATGGACATGTGAACAAACGGAGGCATGGGAGTATGCATGCCGCATGCCGAATCCCAAAACACTCATACAAATGAACGGCGACCCCACCACCACCACTGACTCTTTTAAATTCCTTGGAACATAGTACATCAGCAATAACCTGAAGTGGAAAATTAACACTGAACACATCATCGCAAAAGCCCAACAACGACTTTACTTTCTTAGGCAGCTTAGAAAACACCGGATCAAACATCAATTTCTGTTTTACTCAGCCATTATCGAGTCCATCATCCATCCATCCATCCATTATCCAAGCCGCTTATCCCAATTGGGGTTGCGGGATGCTGGAGCCTATCCCAGCAGTCATTGGGCGGCAGGCGGGGAGACACCCTGGATAGGCCGCCGGTCCATCACAGGGCTGACAAACACACACCTAGGGACAATTTAATACGGCCGATTCACCTGACCTACATGTCTTTGGACTGTGGGGGGAAACTGGAGCACCCGCAGGAAACCCACGCAGACACGGGCAGAACATGCGAGTGCCACACAGAGGATGGACCTGGGATGACCCCCGAGGTTGGACAACCATGGGGTTCAAACCCAGGACCTTCTTGCTGTGAGGCGACTACGCTAACCACTGCGCCACCACACCACCCGAGTCCATCATAACATCTTCTGTTACAGTATGGTACAGCAGCACGGACAGTCACACATGGACAAAAAAAAATGCAGCAGCTTGTCAACAAGGCATCCAATCTCTATATACTCACCGGACTGTAAAGTGAGCGAAGAAGATCATCTCTGACCCCTCACATCCTGCTCATCACCTCTTCCAGCTCCTTCCCCCAGGGAGGTGCTACAGGTACTCCACTGAGACTAAACGCTTCACAGTTTTTTTCCCCCTAGCTATCAGCACTCTGAATTCCTCCCTATAGTCCCCTCCTCACACACCACTGGCATGCATACTACTATTCCTCTAACTGTTGTGCGTAATGTTTGTTTCTGCTATTGTGTGAATGTATTGTTCGTGATAATATGTGGAGTGTCTGCTGTTGTCCATGTATGTTTTGTGCTGCAGAGTTTAACGTGTACTGAAAACAATTTCCACCAGCCTTGGTCATGTGGCTAACAAAACTATCTATTCACACACACACACACACACACACACACACACACACACACACACACACACACACACACACACACACACACACACACACACACAGAAAATCCCTTTATATCCCACTCAAGCTATCAAACATCATAGATGGTATTACTGTAGATCACATACACATATGTATACACATACACACAAAGGTACTTCGTCATGGAAGCTATACCACTGGCATTCCAATTGAAGACTGATCCAGCAATTAAATTGCTGTTTACTTTGAATATGAACCTGCCACAAATTGCTACCACTGTGATTGAGACAGGTGGTAACAGCACCCAGAATGGTTCAAATACCTTTTAAGCTTAATTAGCAAAACATAACATAACCATCAACTAGACAGATTAAAAGCAATTAAGCACAAGAACACTGCAGTTAAACCTCCATGCAACTGATTTCATCACTCTTGTTCTCGGTTTTATTCTCAACGGTACTCTAAGTACCGTTGAGAATAATATATTTTGGCTCTAATAGTAAAAGCTATTGGGATAAAGCCAGGAAATAGCCACAAAGTAAGTGTATAGTCCATCTGTCTGCCTGTCTGGCTTTCTATACATCCACTTCTCTCTTGGCCACTCCAACTTAATTTATTTCTCTTTATCCCTCTATCAAGCATTTCCTCCATCACTATGCCTTTCTTTCTCCAACCAACGTCTCACCTGCGTTCCACATGCACTGAATGTCTCTCTCTCTCTCTGTCTGTCTTCCCATAATCTGATTCAGCCCTCTCATTCCCTGCTTTCAACCTCTTTTTCAAGCTATATAGGATAGTTTGGTACAGAATCACAGAATCAACCCTTTTGATGCCGCATCACATAGGGTGTGTGTGTGTGTGTGGGGGGGGGGGGGCTGGAATCAATTACCTAACTTCTAATGCAGCACTTTAGGTGCTTTGAGGTTGGTCATATTTAAGGAGTTTTAACTGATGCACTGATCATAGGCACCCAGAGCTCACATTCTCTGCAGTCATTTTACAGGGGGTAATTTTATGGCCATTGCATGATTACTTCTATCAGATACCTTGTGCACACTTCTAATTGAGCAAAAATGAAGCTCTGCATATCTTGTGAATGTCTCTATATGTCCTGTCAATAGCCAATATATTCCAAAGCCGAGAGGCAGCCTTTTGAAAGCCAAGCTCCTCCTTATGCCGATACCCATCTTGGGCTTTATTTCCAAAGTTCTGACAACTCCCCTTTCGATTCAACAGTGATGACATTTATCAAAGTTCTGACCTTTGTCAGGATGGCCAGTGAATCATATCATTATGCACCAGATCTGTGCTTCCTCCACATTGATAAAGTTCAGAATGAGAGTGTCTTCCTTCTCAATGCTCCTTGTGTTTCTTACATGTTCGAACATCAAGGAAATTGAATAGGACATATGTACGTCACGTAATGTTCTGCTGGCCTTTATTTTCAGACTGTGAGTAATGTGGGGTTCAAACTAGGAGAGAAAGTTAAATGAATTAAAGTGATTTGAAAGACGAAGTGTCAACTGGAAGCCTTCTCTGATGCGTTGAAGATGTAAGATGCCAATAATGCAGAAGGTTGGATAGGGGCCTGCTTATTCTATAGATTTCCTCTCTCTGTGTGGACCTTGCATTTATCCCATCCAGGAAGAATGCTCTGAAATGGAATCAGGTGCATGCTGGCAGGCAAATAGCATTTCATACAAAAAAAAAAACCAAACACAAAAAACAAAAAATCTCCCTCTCGCCCTTTTTTGGATGGTGTGTGTCTTCCTGAAGCTTGGATCCTCAACCAGAGGCCTGAGCGTTTGAGGGTTCTGTGCAGTATCTTAACTGTTCCTAGGACCGCACTCTTCTGGACAGAGACCTCAGATGTTGTTCCTGGAATCTGCTGGAGCCACTCTCCCAGTTTGGGGGTCACAGGCCCCTAGTGTTCATATTACCACTAGGACTACTGTGGATTTCACCTACCACAATCGATCTACTTCTTCCCTCAGCCCTTGGTATGTCTCTAACTTCTCATGCTCTTTCTACCTGATTTTTTGGGGGGGGGGATTTTTCCCCCTTTTTCTCCGAATTGTACCTGGCCAATCGACTCTGTAAACCATCAACTGACCAAATTGACCAGCAAACGGGTGAAAAGTTTCAAGTTGTATATCAAATTACTTCCACAATTATGAGGATGACATTTGCTGGTAGATGCCGGGTGGAAGTTTGTCGACAATTCTGTGCATGTTGTTGACATTTACCCATGGTAAATCTTGCAGGCATCACAAAAAATATGCCATTGTCAATAGCACACACCAACAAACAGGAAACTGGTATGACCACTGCAGTAGAAACTGGAAGTCAGAAGACTACAGTTATGCACAGAGCTGATTACCCCCACACCTCCGAGCCATCCCGGTCGCTGCTCCACCCCATCTTGCCAATCCGGGGAGGGCTGCAGACTACCACATGCCTCATCTGATACATGTGGAGTCGCCAGCCTCTTCTTTTCACCTGAAAATGAGGAGTTTCGCCAGGGAGACATAGCACGTGGGAGGATCACGCTATTCCCCCCAGTACCCCCTCCCCCCGAACAGGCGCCCTGACTGACCACAGGAGGTGATAGTGCAGCGACCAGGACACATACCCACATCCGGCTTCCCTCCCGCAGATGCGGCCAACCGTGTCTGTAGGGACGCCCAACTAAGCCGAAGTCAACACGGGGATTCGAACTGGCGATCCCCGTGTTGGTAGGCAATGGAATAGACCCTGACGCCCTTTCTTCCTGATGTTACCATTGCTTGGGATTGCTACATCAATCACTACTGCTGTCTTCTGTTCCTTGTTGACCACCAAAGTCTGGTTGGTTAGCCAGCACCTGCTTGTCAGTCTGGAACTTGGAAGTCCCACAGGATCTTAGTGCGACCATTCTCAACCACTTTTGGCGGTGTTGCCCTTTTGGACTTGGGGACTTCCAGTCGGTATTTAGTACAGATATTCCTGTACACTATCCCAGCCACTTGGTTATGCCTTTCAGTGTACACTTTCCCAGCTAGCATTTTACACCCTGCTATTAAGTGCTGGACTGTCTCAGGGGCATCTTTGCACAACCTGCATCTTGGGTCTTGTCTGATGTGGTAGACCCCTGCCTCAATCGATCTGGTCCTGAGTGCCTGTTCTTGTGCTGGTATGATCAGAGCCTCTGTGTTGTCCTTCAGTCCAGCCTTTTTCTAGCCACTGGTAGGATGTCTCTATCAGCTACGTCTTCTATCTGTCGATGGTACATCCCATAGAGGGGCTATTTTTTTTTAAAACAGTATATTTGTTGAGATTTTCCTCCCCTCCCCCCACAAAGAAAGATGCAATACAAAAAAGATACAATAGTCAATGCAAACACCATCAAACATCAATTCCTCCCTTCCCCCTCCAAAATGTCCATAATAGAAAAAACAAAACAAAAACGAAAATTGGTAATTACAAGAGAAAAATATACTAACAGGTTAATGCCTGCAGAATATTATTCTCTTACACAAGGGAAAAAGATGAGATATTAGTATTTGTTCAAATCATTGCTGATGGATTGAGAGAGAGTATCTGTATCATTCGTATATTTGGACCAAAATGCATTTTTTGTAAAACTGCAAAAAGAAAGGACCATTCTAAATGATCAAATGCCTTTTCGGCATCTAATGAAAGGGCAACTACAGGGGTATTAATTTTTTTTTTTAGAGCAATGAATTATGTTGAGTAACCTTTGAATATTATCAGAGGAAAAGCGATTTTGAATAAAGCCGGTTTGAGCTTTATTTATAAGGTTAGGTAACACTTTCTCCAGTCGAAGGCTCTAACCTTGGTAAACACCTTATATTCTGATGATAGGTGGGCAATGGGCCTATACCCATGGAGGGGCTCGATCTTCCATGATACCTCTTCTTCCTCTACACGCTGTCTGTCTTCTGCTCTCTCTCTCTCTCTCTCTCTCTCTCTCTCTCTCTCTCTCTCTCTCTCTCTCTCTCTCTCTCTCTCTCTCTCTCTCTCTCTCTCTCTCTCTCTCTCTCTCTCTCTCTCTCTCTCTCTCTCTCTCTCTCTATATATAATTATATACTATATGTATTAGTTGAGCACTCACAACACCATTGATGGTTTTGGAATAAAATATATATATATATAACTGATATAACTTAAAAGAAACACTCAACGGTAGGGAAAGTGCTCAGCAAATAAGGAGCAAAATAATCCAGTGAGTCAAGTAAATTCTTGATGAGACAGTACAAGCCTGATACATGCCATAAGCAATCATCAGCTGTCAATAGAGCTACTCAGGAAAGCACATACCATTTACTGCCTCGTCATGCAGATCACCTCGTCATGCATATCGTCATCACCTCGTCATGTACATCATGTGATGTGCATGATGAGGTAAATGGTATGTGCTTTCCGAGTAGCTTTATTGACAGCTGATGATTGCTTATGGCATGTATCATGCTTGTACTGTCTCATAAAGAATTTACTTGACTCGCTGGATTATATATATATATATATATATATATATATATATATATATATATATATATATATATATATAATATGTGTGTGTGGGTTTGAAAGGTTTATGTCTGCCTCTGTGGGGAAACTGTAGGATGTGTATTGATGTTGACTCGTATGATTGCTTTAAGCATTCTAATCAGGGGCTTGCAGCCAAATGCCATTGCTTTAAACAAACCGTGAGGTCATGGTGCCCCTCAGGCATAGCCTAACAAGTGCACCCTCAACCTTGTCATATCCTACAGGCATGTACCAAATGGCTTGTGTGTTGGCACAAGATCTATCTTTGTCGATCAAATAAGTATCGTCCCATTGACTGTGTGTATGCTGCATTTGTGCAGATAATGCACATCATGCATGAATGAAATATAATTTATGTGTGTAGGGATTCGTGTTTCGTCTACAGATTTCATTTGTCCAATTAAATCATGCACAAAGTGAAAGATAGGGCCTCCGGATCATTCTTAAACCATTGCATTGTGAACAAGAATTCCATTACGATATTTATCATTTTAATCTTGGTATTTGACACAAAAAAAGCTGAGGATTAGCTGTCCATAGTAAATTATTCAGGACCGTCTATTAAAACAATGACGGACTGAATAGCTAATTAGACCTCTTTATGCTAAGTAAGTTAAAGATCAACACCCCTATCTGCATCTGACAAAGATCCCTGGAACCACAATATGATCTTCTTCCAGAGGGTATTTAATGCAGGTAAATATTCCTCATTCTAATGAAAGCTCAATTTAGCATTAGTGACATAAAGGTGGCATTATTCATCACAGCTTTTCTGGGTTACCTACACACATCCCGTCTAGAGGTGGTTTAACATGTAAAACGGCCTCCTCTCTGTTTGGCTGAACGCCCAGCCTTCCTTTCTCTTTGAAGTTAGTTGGCTGCCTACTTATGCCCCTTTAGTCCAACACTGATTGTCCCTGCATCAGCCCGTGTCTGATGAAAAGATTTCATTGTAGCTGGTATTAGCCTAGCTAGGCCCAGCTGGGCTCAGTGAGAGAGAGGGGGGGGGGAGAATACCTGTTGAAGAATATTGTCTCTCCTTTATTCGCCATGTCTGCTTTCCATGAAATAAGCAAAGCTGAGGTATGATAAAGAACTGCTGAAGTTATTGTGTTTTCATAATGAACATATTTTCTAGGGGCTAAGTTGGCATAAGGCTCAAGGCTTCAGTGCATTGTTTAGCTGGAAGGTTGTGTCTAAGGAGTGGTGGATCATACACGTAGCTTGAAGATGCTTCAGAAATGGCATAAAAAAATCTCGAGTAAATTCCAATGAAAATAAGAGCCAATTTGATCCCACAAAATACTGCTATTGGCCTTGGAAAACAAAACACAGTGAAAGAGCTTCAAGGGGTGGACTGACGGGGAGGGGGGGCATCCAGTGCGGCTATCGCCATTTTTCCAAACAAAATTGTCATCCGAACAATGTTGGACTGACGTCTGTGATTCTGAAACTTGTATCGTTTTAATTAGGGTGTACTGATGATGATGAAACTTCTCATTCATTTGATTCCCAAAATGTTTGCAAGATTAAGCGGGAATAAGGAAGCCCATTTCATTATATCAACTTAATTATATCAACAAAATGCATCATCAGGCTGCTGCTCCATCTTGGGGGGACTTAGGAGTGTGCTGCTCACACACTAAGATGAATATGTATAAGCTTAGCTGCCTAGATAAGCATCAAAATAATTAAACAAGTGATAAAACAATGATGGATACGTCACCCTCCACAAATGATGCAATGACTCTCTGGCCAAGCCAGTGCCAATTAAAGCAAGAGCCATATGTGACAAGTTTGCGGCTTGAAGAGATACAGGCACAGATGGGATTTCACATTTGAGAAGAATCAGGTGATGTTTCTCTTTGACATCCTGTGATGAGTGCTGACAAAATGCTATGGCTGAATTTTTTGTTGTATACATTATTTTAGGGTCCTCCCTAAAATAATTGGATCATATTTTAGAAATGTTCAACTCATGGATATTGAGATAATGTATGTGGCTGTGTATAAAAAAATATGTAATTATAATTATGTAATTGTGTAAACTAGTAGAAAATAAAAATATGCAAAGGTTAATGCGCCAAGAGACAAAAAATGTCTAGGTCGGGGAAATGCATGCAAATATCAAATTTCAAGACTAACTGCAATGGAAGTTTGGGATCTGATTGGCCACACTTTCCCAAATTTAATCAAAATCAGACCAAAGATGTATGCGACAGATGGACAGGCAGAGACTGGTTCATAGTCCCCTCTCTGATCATTGTGATTGGGGAGGATGCTTAGAAAAATAGTGTATATCAAGTAAGTAAATGACAAACAACAGTAGAGGAAGCAAGCGGACATATTAATGGAGAACAAGATCCGACTATTTCACTGATGCTGGTTGTTCTGTGTTCACGACCATATGGGTCGATTTTTGGAGTCTGTGAAAATGCCTCGAGAGTTTTTGGCTGGTGCTCGAGTGTCCTTAGCAGTTAAAGAGGGATATGATGTTGTTCCAGAGACACTCTATCAGAAATGACATGATAAGATGAAGATGGCCAATCATTTTCCTTGTTCAGCGTGATGGAAACGCTCAGGAACCACAACCGAACCTTAACCCTACACTTAACCACAACTTAAATTTGACCACTACCAAACTTTAAAGCTACATTAGGTAATATTTGTTATATAAACGGTGAATCAAATGACTCCCTGTAACGTGAAAGGATTGCCAGTACTGCCAATCACACTGAGAGTCAACAGCACAGTCTTAAGTTTTCCTTAACTTTCATCTCATTCTTTGGTTCAGGTAAGCCCCTCACAACTCACAAGTTCAGAATGCTACCACTTCCTGTTCAGCACGAAAAGGCCAAGAGTCAAACAAAGACTGAATGGTGGCGAGATTGAATTGTAATGTTAAGTACACCAACACAGTAAAGACAGCAGCGTTGGTTAACTATTTTGCTGGGTATAATACTGCCTCGATAGACATCTTAGGCTATTGTGCTTGCCTCCTTTCCTCTCTGTTAGCACTATCCATCTAAAAATAAAAATGGATGGTATGTACATTGTTTGTTATAGTTAGACTGCCATAAAGACAAGGGAGGCGGGGGGGTGTAGCAGCTTAGCGGTGAGTATCTGTCTCTAGTCCTCCTGTCCACCTTTCAGCATTCAGAAGTTGCTAAACGCAGGTTTAACTGTACGCATAACCACTACCTAACTAAATCTAACCACTGTAATACTCGCCTTGCTACCAGTCTACATGTTCTATGAGGGTTTATGGGGGGGGGGACCACCCCCTTCATAGACTAGGCAGTGAGCATTGTGGGTGTTTTTTTTTTTTTTTTTTAGGCATACTAATAGATCATATTTGGCTGCTGCAAACAATCAGTTTATTTGTTTGTTTTTTTTTAGAGGTTTATCACATAGGTTTCCCTCCGTTTTACAAGAGATGTGGCTGGGCATTCACATGGAGTCATGATTCATGTAGCTTGCATGTTATAACCAGGGTCCATCAGAACGTGCTGATATCTTCTCACTGAACCCACCCTGTGTATTGGGTAACTTCTGTATTATTATTATTATTATCTACTGCTACTACTTTCGGCTGTTCCCGTGAGGGTTGCCACAGCGGATCATTCATTTACATTTTTTCCTGTCTTCTGTATCTTCCTCTGTCATACCAGCCACCTGCATTATTATTATTATTATTATTATTATTATTATTATTATTATTATCCATCCATCCAGCCATTATCCAAACCACTTATCCTGTTCAGGGTCGTGGGGATGCGATGCTTGAGCCAAACCCAGCAGTCATTTGGCGGCAGGCGGCGAGACGCCCTGGACAGGCCGCCAGGCCATCACAGGACCTGTGATATTATTATTGTTGTTATTATTTCCGATAATGGGTAGTGGAGCTTGGATACAGATCAGATTCTGACTGATATGATCTGAAAAGCTACACTATAATCTGTGATGTGAAAAGTTACAATCCTAAAAAACAAAAATACAAAACACCTATAATGATACTGGTAATGGCAGTGTTTGAGCAAACAAATCCAAGAAGCCCATCCGAAATAAAATGGAGTTGCCATTGCTGTCATGTGAGCACCCTACCGCATCTCTGCTGAACAGTGCTGAACTTGATTGTTTGCTATTATTGTTGTAGTACCTGTTGGTAAGGGTCCTCTAAGAGTTTGGTCTGCCATATCTGCTTGTTAGCCATGATAAATCTTGTCCCTACATCTCCCCATTGCCTTACGTCGTCCAGGTCTCGCTGTTATGCGAGGACGTGAAATGCTAAATGATATGCAAACTCTTTGGGGAACTTCCTACCTTACAGTGCCTGTCAAACTGAGCAACGACAAATGTGTTTGCATTTGGATATTTGTAGATTAGCTATTAAATATACCAGCAATAGAGAATATCAAAAAGGACATTTGTTAGTATGTAAATCCTAAAGATTGTAGCTCTAATGAACTAAGGTATTCATGTTGATAAAAATAATTTTGGCTGTGTGTGATCTTGCATGATTACAGAAACTTAATACCTCATGGTTAAAGCACATTCACTTTGTGTAGTTATGATTACATGGGCCAGTGGTTACAGATCATCTGAGCCCATGAAAGGAATTGTAATGTTGGTATTGATCCCATTCTCATGTCTTCCTCTGATTTAAATGGAAATGGTAAATGGACTGCGCTTTACAATTAGCAGCTCACATTTTACCCACACACACTGATGGTGGTGTCAACCATGCAAGGTAACAACCAGCTCATCAGGATCAGTTAGGGGTTAGGTGTCTTGCTCAGGGACACCTCGACACTTTTTCTGGGGGAAGCCAAGCATCAACTCTCCAGTTACCAGACAACCTGCTCTACCTCCCCAGCTACTGCCGCTCCGTCGGCTGAGCTACTGCCGATTTATGAATCTAAAAGTAATCAGTATTTTAGAGCTGCCTTTGTTGGCTTTGTATAAAATGTCATAGACTTCATTTTAGGTATAAACATATAGCGAGGACAGGGCAAGGGTTACCGCCTGGGCTCAGCTCTGACTTGCTGGGCAATGATTGATGAGTATGGAGAGGATGGTTCCACGTTTTATTGACCTATGGCTGTAATTATAGTGTGAAAATATCAGCCTAGCCTTCCTATGTCGTCCTGGAGTAAGCAAAGTTTAATCGAAACGGAAACCTCCACCTGATCTAACACAGTGGTTGGGAATGACAGTGCCAGATGGGATGGGAATATACCTACATGGAGGAAAAATGCTGTCTTTTCTTACAGCAATCAAGATGTTGAAAAAACGTTTTACAGATTTAAATTCAGATGAAGCAGCCCATGAGATATGTCCATGTGGTCTAGATAGACATTTTGGGTGCTGCCTAACTAAGGGGAGTAGCTGTACTATTTATAACTTTCATAAGGCATTCAGTCTCATTTAAGGCACATCATGTTGTACATCCACATTTTGTCAGGTGTTGAACCTAAACATTTTGGGAACTTGTTAGCCAAGCTAATGATGCAGAATTCTAATTAGCCCAGATAAGATTTTACTAGCCTACAATATACCATGTGTTTTGTTTTGTTTTTTTTATCTAAAAAGGCTAAATATAGTGTCAAAACTACATAGAAATGATGATGTAAAAGTCACAGCATAGTTACTTCTTATGCATTTTATTATTTTCCATAAATGTAGAATTAAAAAATCATAGAATAGAAATTGTATTCAATAAGTGCTGCACCTACTCGGCCACCCATCCAACCACAGTACATATACTTACTAAACTCAGTCCTATATTTTAGAAATGGACTGCCACCATGATGCCAAACTCATCACTAACAAGAAAGGGCTTAATTTGGTTTCACAAATCTCAGTCTCAGCTATTTATCAACAATTCTATTGTATAAGTCATACAATTCTAAAAACGTTCTGTAAATCCAAGCGTGCCATAGGTTCACACCACAGAGTACCGATTGGCTCACAATCAAAGCCCTTCGATTTGACAAGCCAATTAAACTCAAGCCTGGGTCAAGAAAAGCCTTGTCGCACTTCATTCTGTGTGTTATCGATCCACATATACACATGCCACATAGAGAAATGTATGAGGAAAACACAACTGACCCTTTGTCAAGTCCCGCCCATGTCCTGCTTTTCTATGTTACTGTTGCTAGGTTAGACAAACAAAGCTCTAAGGGGGTCCATTCCCATAGAAAAACATTGAAAACTTGTACACGTAGTTAACATTAAAACTCATAATTTTGATTCTTAAAAAACGTTGCCTGTCTTGTGCTGTTCTCTCTTTTTTGATCTAACCTTCATCTAAATAATTTAAAAGAGGAGAAAGAGTTTATCGTTTTTAAATGGAAGACATCCATAAAACTGCATTGACATCATTCAGATTTCTCTAAGAGTTTACAGTGCAATTCACACGGAGCATACATTGCAATTTTTGTCATATAATAATACTGTTTACTGTTTTATTGCTGTACTGTTTGTTATCATCACATTAGAATTATATTGGAAATTCTAAAAGTAATATTGTGTGGGCATGTTCTTTGTACTAATTTAAACAAAAACTTCATTGCCAACCTTCTAAGATGGGTTTCATGCTTCTTGCAGATGCACTATCTGAGCTGTCCGCAAGAAGCATGAAATATGTCTAAGCCCTAGGGGGATTGAGCTGGGAACCCAAAGAATTATTTGAGACACTGTATGTCAGAAATCTAATAATGAAAAGTTAAAGTATCATTCTTTCACCAAAACATACACACACTAATCCACATTAGCTCACTGCTGGTTGTGTTAGCCTAAGTTACATCAGACAGCAAGTTGCTTAGCTGACGTTAGCAAACAGCATTTCCTACTTTACCTTTTTCGACTAGGTCTGGCAGCTGTTCCTGCTGCATCCACAGGATCAGGATATTGTTTGCTTGGGGCGCCATCAACAAAATGCTTATTTTGAAGGGAACAAACAACATGTGCTACTGAATTCTATCTGGCTTGGTAGGCTAGCATTTAGTTGTTGATGTTAGCTAGCTTAGCGATAGAAATGGCAATGCTACCAGCATGCTTTTAACGTTATTCAGTATAGGTAGCGAACATTACTGGAACATTTACAATATTGTCAAAATACTGAAAACAGTATTGTTTTCTCTTACCTTTGAACATTTGTAGGTCTTTTTGCTGATAGTGGCAGGGTTGAACTGCCCGTGTGGTCGCCCACACAGCCGAATCCAGTGTCGACATCGCTCAATATTTGGGTTTGATGAAAGGAATAAAAAAAACTCCAGAATTGCATTCTGGATATCGTGAGTCACTGTTACAGGTACCCCACGCACATCTTTTAACCATTTTCCCTTTCAATCTCAATTCCTCCTGTTTTCACTCTCAAATTCACTTACCATCGGAACGCATCAGAGTTTATTCACTGGATTTGTTTGTCTAACCCCAAGTACGTTAGCAACGGAGCCCTCTGGTTGGTGGGTATAGCAGACCAATCAGAAGGCCAACAAAGGGTCAATTATAGGCCAGTTTCCCATTACACTTGGAACACTGCACTCCGAAGCTTTCTATGAAGATGTCCGCTCTGTCATACCGCGTGCTGTGTAACGACATTTGTCCGTTATTTATTATGCATTTTCGAATTGAGACTTGCCAAGTGGGCTAGTGCTCCAGTTTCATACTCGCCTGTCCTCCAAACCACCTGCCTAGGTCAAGCAAGCAAGCTAAATTTCCACATTTGCATATAGCTGAGATCATATTTACCAAGATATTGCTGAAATGTACAATTTTTTTTTTTTACTACTTTATTAATCCCTGTGGGGAAATTTCTTTCTCTGCATTTAACCCATCATAGCTGTGTAGCTAGGAGCAGTGGGCAGCCGCCGTGCAGCAGGGACCAACTCCAGTTCTTCTTTCCATTGCCTTGGTCAAAGGCACAGACAGGAGTATAAACCCTAACATACATGTCTTTTTGATGGTGGGGGAAACTGGAGGGAACCCACTACAGACACGGAGAGAACATGCAAACTCCACACAGAGGATGACCTGGGCGACCCCCAAGGTTGGACAACCCCGGGGTTCGAACCCAGGACCCTCTTGCTGTGAGGTGACAGCGCTAACCGCTGGGCCACTGTGCCGCCCAAATAGATTTCTCCCCATCAGAGAATCAAACCCTGGTCTCCCGCGTGACAGGCAGGGATACTCACCACTATACTAATGAGGAGTTTAAATATGTTTGAATATGAGTGTTTGAAAATAACTCACAATATTGCCGATATAGATCAAGTTGATATGCAAACCAACCGATTTTTATACAGCTCCATGCAAACAATTGTCTGGATGACCACGGAATATTAATAAGCATGTTGGTGGTAGCGTATTTACCTGGAGTGAGTTGATAGGCTGTCCAGATTACAGCAAGGAGCTATGAGAAACATCAAATATCATTTCACTGGAGAAAGGTTTCTGTGTGTAATATGATGTGCTTACCATTCACATATGGCTCTGTTACAACCCCTCAGAGTGTCAAATGTTGGTGTGTTGATCATAGTTATAAATACATTGTGCCTCATATAAAATCTGTTCTCATGCACAGATCTGCCTTTTTAAGTGTTTGCACAAATTATTTAAGAACCATTTTGGCATTTGATGTGGGGTTTTTTTTTTCCTCCTTTTTGATTTGTGCTTCGTCGCAATCTAAATGTAAGAGCTTTCCAGACCACATGCATTCAGTTTAGGATCGATTTGACATTGATTTGTCTTCCACAATTCTCAGCTGAACAAATTTCTTTGGATAATAAATAAATAAATTTAAGAGAAATTTCAGAGACTGTTCTTGTGTGAGACTCGTGTCACAGCAGCATCTTTACCAGTTGCACATAAAATACAAACAGTACATTATCTTTATTTTCCATCTGAACCAAAGTAGCCATCTTTGAACTAGAACAAAGCAATGGCCTTTTTTTTCTTCTTCCTGACACAAAACAAAGGGTACAACATGGATGTGTAGTCTCTGAATGATATTCTTGCATTGAAAATAGACAAGATGGGTGGAATTTTTTGAGTGCCTGGAAACAGTTATCACCTGCATTGTGCAACTCAACACTATCCTCCACCGCCTTAGCTCCTTGGGAAATGGAAGGAGGTAGTCGACAATGCTTTGACTATTTCTTCAGGTTTTTTTTTTTTTTTTTTTTTTTTTTTGCATTATTAAGAGTTTTTTTCTTTCAGTAAATCTATAATCACAAGATGGAGACAGAGAATATGTTGAAATAGTGCCAGATGTACTCTGGGGCTTTTATAATTTTTATAATATTTTTCCTAGTACTACTTGCCAAGTACTATAAAAGTTTTTCCTCAATGAATTTCCTTAATGCATATTTTTTAAGAGCATAGGCAGAGATTCTCATGCCTATAAATGACATCATCCTTTGAAACCCCGAATCAATACAATATCTGTCATTGTTTAAACATGCTTAAACACATGTCATCTGTCTTAAGGCCCAAACATACTCGGGCGGAACGTAGGCGGAGCGGACTCCGCCGGACTAAAAGCGGATGTCCGCAAGCCCTGTGTGCGCAAAGCTCAGATTTTACGACCGCGATGAGTCCGCGCCGCGCACCAGTGTCACACAAAAGACTGCTCAGCATGTATTTTCCACATCGACCTCCAATAAATGTGACATCGATTTGCATTTTGGATTTGCCGCCATCGCGTGGTGGAACAAAGAAAGCCGGAGCGTCTGATGATGGAGGCGAGCTTTGAGGAGAGACTGGCAGACGAGGTGCGAAAGTGCCCACACCTGTACGACACATCACAGAGAGGATACATACCACCGTCTCTTCAGTTTATTTTCTTGTAGAGCCAGCAGGCAGCGCATCTCTTCCTCGTCGTCGGTGTCGGATGCTATGACAGAAGAGTGTAAACAACGCGCAAGAATTTTGGATAATGTAGTGTTTCACGGACAGTTTTACAGGAAACCACAACGTGGAAGTGCACTCGACTATGGAAGCCCAAATGACTGCAGACATTCTTCACGGAGTCCGCTCCGCGTACGTTCCGCCTGAGTATGTTTGGGCCTTTAGCGTGTACCGCTGTGCAAAGAATGCAGGGACTCAATCATGGCACATTTACAGATCAAAAACTGGCTCGGGGCCCATCACATGTTAGGGAGGAATTGAGGCCCTGACAGCTTGTCTTGGCCTTGGTCTAAGCTAACAAAGAAGAGCATCTGAATCGATGCTCTGTAAATCTCGATCCCGGTTTCTACTTTCTCAAACAACCCAGCAACAGTACTATCCATCCATCCATCCATTATCCAAACTGCTTATCTGTCTCTCAGGGTCGCGGGGATGCTGGATCCTATCTCAGGAGTCATTGGGCTGCAGGCAGGGGGACACCGTACAGTAGCGATCAATCAGAAGAATTATTTAAAATTCATAAGCTTTGGTTATATTTGTAGCCATGGTGTTGTAATCTGTTTAATGTTCATGCCCCAGTTGGAAGACACTGATCAGTGTATTTTTGTTAAGGTAGATTTTGATTGGAAACCCCACACACAAATTGTTTAACAGAGGAGAAACAGGAATCCGAGAGAGCAGGCCTGCATATTAGCTTGAGAATTCCCCACCCATCTGGGTGAAGCACTGTTCAAGAGCTTACTTAAACGTGTCGACTGACAGGAAGTCAAAATCCCGTTTTGACTGCATGGGAGCACTTGCCGTTATTCTTGAATATTGTTTTTTAAGCTTTTCATATCACTTTCTCCCTCTCGTTCTTTCTCGTTCTCGCTTTCTTTCTCTCATTCTAATTTCTGTCTTCTTAATCTTTCATGGAGGCATGGCCCCACCTGGGGGCTAAGAAAAACACAAGGTAGACTGATGGAATATGGAGATTGGTAATGGTCAAGTGGTCAGCTAGAGAAACCATAACATCCTGTGTGATTGCCGTGGGGCCAGGAGAGGTCTTATTGGCCGATCTCACTCAAGCTTGACCTTTCTCATAAGGGAGTAGGGAAAACACACTGCTGGCTAGCTAACAAACCTGCTGGCCCCCCATGATCAACTGATACCGCCCTGAGCGGTAGAAACTCCAGTCACACACAAACAGCTGCACACTGGGTAGATTCAGGCTCACACTGGTGTGTGTGCACAAATGCGGTACTGTACGTGTCCGATGCATACTCATGTAAGGTTGCACAAACATACATGTAGGTGCCCACATACATGCACAGATGCGGTACTGTATTTGTCCGATGCATACTCATGTAGGGTTGCACAAACATACATGTAGGTGCCCACCTATATGTATGCCCCTTTACCTGAATGCAAGTTCAGACAAAGGGGAGTAGTAACAAATACCTGTACACAAACTCTCCCACACTTACATGCACACAAAAAGTCTCATATGCATATACAAATGAGAGCGAGAGAGAGAGAGACAGAGAGAGAGAGAGAAACAGACAGAGAGAGACAGACAGACAGAGAGAGGCAACAGAATCAGTGAAACATGAGAAATATGGGATTCAATTCCCTTCTTATAACAACAGGATTCAGCCTCCGCTTAATGCAATTTGCTGAACCACTGCTCTCCTCTGGATTGTCTGTGAAGGGAGAATGGAGGGGCTAGATCATGTGTAGTTTTAGCCAAAAGGAAAAAAAAATCTTCATTATTTCCTCTGTGTCTGTGAGTGTGGAGTTATCTGATAGTAGTGCAGTGCTGTACATCCATGCAGGTAATTTGGCGTGGAGACGCATCAGTTTGGCCTCCCCCTCATTTATTTTTGTTCCTCTGATCAGTTTCCTATCTTTTCTTTTTCTCCGTTCCTTTTTTCCCTTTCTCCTCTTTTTTTCCCCTCCTTTCCTCTGTTCTCCTCTGTTCTCCATCCTCTCTGTGCTCTCTGTCACAGCTTTGGCTCCTGCTGAAGACAGATAACAGCCGCTGGAGGTTTATATTTGCTTTATTGAGCGTTAGAGTCACTAGTGTGTATTCAGCACTGATGGATGTTCCTTATGAGCCAGTGCTCAATATGTGCAGTGTGTAGGTCTAGTCTGCATGTGTGTGTTGGTGTATGTTTGTGCGGTAATGTGCGTGGGTTGTCCAAAGTGATCTGTGTGGAGTGTATAGAGCTGAAAGAAAATAAGTGGGAATATGTTGGTGCGTGGATATACATTGGCAAATAGGTTCACATGGCACCCTAAATATGTGATTGAATACTAGCTTGGCTGTTGCTGTTCTTGAGCATGACACATTTCCAGCAACAACAAAAAAATTCAAATTACTCTTTCATCCAGTTTCACTCTTTTCATTCAAGTCTGCCCCGATTTTTCAATTTCACCTCTTAGCGGCTCTGCTTTTGGAAGCGAGATAATCTTCCATCTCATTTCTGTGTTTTGCCTGACATTAGTGCAGGTTCTCTTTCATCATATATTGCTGCTTTCATCCTCACTTCCTTGATCTGCGGCTGCATCAAGGAATGATCTGTCGCTGAGTGTGGCTCGAGCCGTGCTATCCTCTGTTCGTGTTTTCCCTCTTTGACCCTTTTGAGTCACCAGCTGACGTCTCCCAACACGGTTGAAGCTATTTTCAGCTCACTATAATAAATCCATTTCCAAAAGCAAGTCACAATCACTCTCAGATCTTAACATTTCCCTTTGGCTTATCTGACATTGTAAAATGGGCGTGTGTGTTCCCGTGGCAGTTCACGCCTACCACTTACTTATATATTCCAGAATAATAACCCCCAAGAGAGGATTCCCTCAGCTTTCCTTTGCACTACTTCTCCATATTGGTGTTTAGACATGAAAATTAACATACAGTAAAGAAAATATAATGACTACACAGTCAAAGGATAACAATGAAACCCATAGGGCAGTGTTTTTGTACATTATTTGTATGTGTCATTTCACCGCAAGAACAACTGGGAGTCTGCTGGGGGTGAAGTCAGTTAAATGTCTCTGACAATAGGAATGATTTGTTCTTTAGAAACTACTTCCTTGGCGATGAATCACCTTTGTGGGTGGCAAAAAGCTGGCAATTTAAATAAATTGGGGTGAAGCAAGTGACTAAAATAATTGTGGGTCAGCCAAGGCCCGGCCAGTGGTAAAACATTCAATTTTACTCCTGTTTACAAAGTCCAACATATTTTGTCTGCTTCCACCAGGGATATACAGAATTTAGTTAAATGTTCAGTTGGCATGTTAAGACCCTCTAAAATGAGCAATTTAGAAAAGTATTATTTTGTTATTGATGTGGTAATTGAGGGGCCCATGCTTTCCATTATAACACAACTTGGATGTGTCAAACCTGAGAAACAAAAGGTAAAATGCTAGTTGTGAAGACAAAACCATTAATATCCCTTTTTTTGTCAGTGACTGAAGTGACAGGGAAAAGAAAAGTCTGAGTAATTATTAAGGGAGAGAACAGGCTTGTACTGTCCCATAAAGAATTTACTTGACTCACTGGATTATTTTGCTCCTGAGTTGTTGAGCACTTTCCCTATTGTTGAGTGTTTCTTTAAACAACGTTTATATATATATACACACACACACTCACACACACACACCCTGTTTCAGGTGGTGGGTGTCTTCCTCAAGCTCGGGTGCTCTACCAGAGGTCTGGGAGTTTGAGGGTTCTTTGCAGTATCTTAGCTGTTCCTAGGACTGCACTCTTCTGGACAGAGACCTCAGATGTTGTTTCTGGAATCTGCTGGAGCCACTCTCCCAGTTTGGGGGTCACAGGCCCCTAGTGCTCCTATTACCACTGGTACTACTGTGGATTTCACCTTCCACATTCGATCTAGTTCTTCTCTCAGCACTTGGTATTTCTCCAGCTTCTCATGCTCTTTCTTCAAGATGTTGCTGTTGCTTGGGATTGCTACATCAATCACTACTGCTGTCTTCTGTTCCTTGTCGGCCACCACAATGTCTGGTTGGTTAACCAGCACCTGCTTGTCAGTCAGGAACTTGAAGTCTCACAGGATCTTAGCTCTGCCATTCTCAACCACCTTTGGCGGTGTCTCCCATTTGGACTTGGGGATTTCCAGTCTGTATTCAGTACAGATATTCCTGTACACTATCCTAGCCACTTTGTTATGCCTTTCAGTGTACGCTTTCCCAGCTAGCATTTTACACCCTGCTACTAAGTGCTGGACTGTCTCAGGAACATCTTTGCAAAGGGTCTTGGGTCTTCTCTTGTATGGTAGACCCCTGCCTCAACCGATCTGGTCCTGAGTGCCTGTTCTTGTGCTGCTGTGATCAGAGCCTCTGTGCTGTCCGTCAGTCCAGCCTTTTCTATCCACTGGAAGGATTTCTCGGTATCAGCCATGTCTTTTATCCATCGATGGTGCATCCCATGGATGGGCTTGATCTTCCCTGATGATGATGATGATGATGACGATAATGATTCTTCTTCTTCTATATTGTAACATGTTCAGGTTCGCCACAGGGGTATACTAAGTGTTTTACATAGTTAGAGGAGATGTTTTGCTGTTCTGGGGGGGGGGGGTGGCACACTGTTGCTGGGTCAAGGGTTAGTGAGTTGGATCTTGGGAGAGAGAGAGATGACCTCTGAGTCGGGTTTTATGGCGGTGTATGGCATGGATGTGGCCTACAACAGCCGTGAATAAAGCAGTGCTCAGTTGTAAGTTTGAAGTGTGTTTTTTTAATAGCAGTATATGTATAGTATGTGTGTGTGTGTGTGTGTGTATAAAATATTTCTTTGTGTGTAATTTCTTTGTGCAGTTGTTCGTTACAATATCATCCTAACACAAGTTGACCTGACTGAGCGGTGACAAGGAAAGGAAGTGACAGAATGTTGTTATTGCCATCGCTGGCAAAGTTTCCTAAGCCTTAAGTTTAGCCCCATCCATATTTCATTAAGCTCCTCTCTTGTGCTTTTAGGCTCTGTGAGACGTGTGAGGTGCTAAACTCGTAGAGCGCTGCTCGCTTCCAGTGGATTTGGATGAGACGGTGCAGCCATAAAGTGACAGGGACAAACACTGCACAAGAGGAAAGCACTGCACAAAAGCACACAAAGACTTCTTGATTGGAGATGACATGTACTTTGTGTCACTCCTGTACTCTCTGTCACCATGTATTGTGAATGTGTTAGATTTAGTGTTTGTCAAACCATGCGTATGTTTTGAGGCAGTATATGTGTGTGGTCATGTATGTGTTTACCTGCTCTTATGAGCTGATGTCAAATGGTGTGTGTGTGTGTGTGTGTGTGTGTGTATATATATACACTACCGTTCAAAAGTTTGGGATCACCCAAACAATTTTGTGTTTTCCATGAAAAGTCACACTTATTCACCACCATATGTTGTGAAATGAATAGAAAATAGAGTCAAGACATTGACAAGGTTAGAAATAATGATTTGTATTTGAAATAAGATTTTTTTTACATCAAACTTTGCTTTCGTCAAAGAATCCTCCATTTGCAGCAATTACAGCATTGCAGACCTTTGGCATTCTAGCTGTTAATTTGTTGAGGTAATCTGGAGAAATTGCACCCCACGCTTCCAGAAGCAGCTCCCACAAGTTGGATTGGTTGGATGGGCACTTCTTGCGTACCATACGGTCAAGCTGCTCCCACAACAGCTCAATGGGGTTCAGATCTGGTGACTGCGCTGGCCACTCCATTACCGATAGAATACCAGCTGCCTGCTTCTGCTCTAAATAGTTCTTGCACAATTTGGAGGTGTGTTTAGGGTCATTGTCCTGTTGTAGGATGAAATTGGCTCCAATCAAGCGCTGTCCACTGGGTATGGCATGGCGTTGCAAAATGGAGTGATAGCCTTCCTTATTCAGAATCCCTTTTACCCTGTACAAATCTCCCACCTTACCAGCACCAAAGCAACCCCAGACCATCACATTACCTCCACCATGCTTAACAGATGGCGTCAGGCATTCTTCCAGCATCTTTTCATTTGTTCTGCGTCTCACAAACGTTCTTCTTTGTGATCCAAACACCTCAAACTTGGATTCAACCGTCCACAACACTTTTTTCCAGTCTTCCTCTGTCCAATGTCTGTGTTCTTTTGCCCATCTTAATCTTTTTCTTTTATTGGTCAGTCTCAGATATGGCTTTTTCTTTGCCACTCTGCCCTGAAGCCCAGAATCCCGCAGCCGCCTCTTCACTGTAGATGTTGACACTGGTGTTTTGCGGGTACTATTTAATGAAGATGCCAGTTGGGGACCTGTGAGGCGTCTGTTTCTCAAACTAGAGACTCTAATGTACTTATCTTCTTGCTCAGTTGTGCAACGCGGCCTCCCACTTCTTTTTCTACTCTGGTTAGAGCCTGTTTGTGCTGTCCTCTGAAGGGAGTAGTACACACCGGTGTAGGAAATCTTCAATTTCTTAGCAATTTCTCGCATGGAATAGCCTTCATTTCTAAGAACAAGAATAGACTGTCGAGTTTCAGATGAAAGTTCTCTTTTTCTGGCCATTTTGAGCGTTTAATTGACCCCACAAATGTG
This sequence comes from Lampris incognitus, assembly GCF_029633865.1. Taxonomy (NCBI): domain Eukaryota; kingdom Metazoa; phylum Chordata; class Actinopteri; order Lampriformes; family Lampridae; genus Lampris; species Lampris incognitus. Next base: position 18,092,295 of record NC_079223.1, read on the forward strand.
ATGCTCCAGAAACTCAATCTGCTCAAAGGAAGGTCAGTTTTGTAGCTTCTGTAACGAGCTAAACTGTTTTCAGATGTGTGAACATGATTGCACAAGGGTTTTCTAATCATCAATTAGCCTTCTGAGCCAATGAGCAAACACATTGTACCATTAGAACACTGGAGTGATAGTTGCTTGAAATGGGCCTCGATACACCTATGTAGATATTGCACCAAAAACCAGACATTTGCAGCTAGAATAGTCATTTACCACATTAGCAATGTATAGAGTGTATTTCTTTAAAGTTAACACTAGTTTAAAGTTATCTTCATTGAAAAGTACAGTGCTTTTCCTTCAAAAATATGGACATTTCAATGTGATCCCAAACTTTTGAACGGTAGTGTATATACACTCACCGGCCACTTTATTAGGCACGCCTGTCCAACTGCTCGTTAACGCAAATTTCTAATCAGCCAATCACATGGCAGCAACTCAATGCATTTAGGCATGTAGACATGGTCAAGACGATCTGCTGCAGTTCAAACCGAGCATCAGAATGGGGAAGAAAGGTAATTTAAGTGACATTGAACGTGGCATGGTTGTTGGTGCCAGACGGGCTGGTCTGAGCATTTCAGAAACTGCTGATCTACTGGGATTTTCACGCACAACCATCTCTAGGGTTTACAGAGAATGGTCCGAAAAAGAGAAAATATCCAGTGAGCGGCAGTTCTGTGGGCGAAAATGCCTCGTTGATGCCAGAGGTCAGAGGAGAATGGCCAGACTGGTTCGAGCTGATAGAAAGGCAACAGTAAATCAAATAACCACTCATTACAACCGAGGTATGCAGAAGAGCATCTCTGAACGCACAACACGTCGAACCTTGAGGCAGATGGGCTACAGCAGCAGAAGACCACACCGGGTGCCACTCCTGTCAGCTAAGAACAGGAAACTGAGGCTACAATTCGCACAGGCTCACCAAAATTGGACAATAGAAGATTGGAAAAACGTTGCCTGGTCTGATGAGTCTCGATTTCTGCTGCGACATTCGGATGGTAGGGTCAGAATTTGGCGTCAACAACATGAAAGCATGGATCCATCCTGCCTTGTATCAACGGTTCAGGCTGGTGGTGGTGGTGTAATGGTGTGGGGGATATTTTCTTGGCACACTTTGGGCCCTTTAGTACCAATTGAGCATCGTGTCAACGCCACAGCCTACCTGAGTATTGTTGCTGACCATGTCCATCCCTTTATGACCACAGTGTTCCCATCTTCTGATGGCTACTTCCAGCAGGATAACGCGCCATGTCATAAAGCTCGAATCATCTCAGACTGGTTTCTTGAACATGACAATGAGTTCACTGTACTCAAAATGGCCTCCACAGTCACCAGATCTCAATCCAGTAGAGCACCTTTGGGATGTGGTGGACTGGGAGATTCGCATCATGGATGTGCAGCCGACAAATCTGCAGCAACTGTGTGATGCTATCATGTCAATATGGACCAAACTCTCTGAGGAATGTTTCCAGTACCTTGTTGAATCTATGCCATGAAGGATTAAGGCAGTTCTGAAGGCAAAAGGGCGTCCAACCCGGTACTAGCAAGGTGTACCTAATAAAGTGGCCAGTGAGTGTATATATAGTGTTTTTTTCTGAAACCGTCAATGGTGTTGTGAGTGCTCAACTAATGAGGAGTGGAATATTAACACAGATACAGGAAAAAAGATTTTAATACATTGCAGAAAAATATGGAACGCTTAACGAATTTGCATGTGTGTGTGTGTGTGTGTGTGTGTGTGTATATATATATATATATATATACACACACACACATCATTTGACACTTCATATATGTATACACACACATCATATATATATATATATATATATATATATACATACATACATACATACACACACATCATATACACACACACACACACATATATATATATATATATATATATACACACACACACACACATATGGATTAGAGGAGAAGGAAAAGGAAGGATAGCTATCTCTGTGGCGTTGTTGAACTCTGTTAACATCCCAGGGCTAATCTGTTCATAATAACTGCGTTACAGATGCCAAGATCTCACAGGACCATACTCACTCCATCCTCTCTCTCTCTCTCTCTTTCACTATGCTCTCTAACACGTGCACATGCACGTACACACTCACAAACACACATTCACAGAACCACATACACATTTCAGCGTCGCATAGCACAGCACACGCTCAAAGGCATGGCTAACAAACTTGTCTCCCTAGTGTGTCACAGCCTCTTTCTTTCAACTTTTAAACCCCAGTCATAATGATACTTTAATTTCTTCATTAACTCATCTGATGTCTTGAAGCCAGTGGTCATACTGTAGTGTTCCTGGGCTAGAAAAGGGCAAAGTTAATTGGTTTATGGAGTCCGTGTCTCGCTCAGTTGTAAATAAAACAGCAAGTAGTTATTACTACTGCTGCTGTTGACAGTATTAATGGGTCTCTATTGGAACCGGGGGGGGGGTGAAGAGTACATCTCACACCATCTTACAATGCTGTGACTGCAAACATTCTCAAATCTTCTGTGAATAGTACGCATCGCCATTGAAACTCTAGTTAATGGTCACACCCATATTTGCATATGAAACTGGTCATCGGTTTCAGTCATTGTGCAACTGTATTGTTTATGAGGGTGGGGGTACCTGCAGTCAGTTTAGACTGAAGGGGTCACTTAGATGAGTGATTAAACATATCTGTCAATAAACGTTGTGTCTGATGGCCGAGCGGAGTAAACCGCCGTTCTTGCAACCCGCTCGTCATGTGGCTGGGAGGTTCGTATCCCAGACTTGCCGTAACCGGTCACGGCCAGCGCGTCCAAGTGGTAAGGCATTCATTAGGCCACCCTTACCCGAGGGATAGTGGATGTAGATCGTTGTAGTGTTCGGGAACTCGTCGTTCTCCAGCGACCCCTCTGGCCCATCCGGGCGCCTGCAGACAAGCAACCGAAAGCATTCTCCCTACGTCTCCTTTGCGGCCTGAGGGCGATGCAGTTCATGCGAGGCTTCGGTGTGTAAAATGGCGAGAGCAGCCGACACGAGTTTGAAGGAAACTGGTGTTACGACTATCTCCTTCCTGTGGAAACGTGAGCCAGGGGAGTTATTCGACAAGAGTTCCGGCCATAAGCCATTGGGTTAATCGGGTGGGATAAGGGGAAAAACTAGAAATAAATTTAAGAGAATAAACGTGTCCAGATGAACTGATTCAACCATCTTTGATTCAACCAAGCAATAGATGTTTTTCCCCTCACTGTTTATATGGCATTCGTAAGTGTGTTATTTTGTCAGGTGACAGAAGCAACCCAACCATGTAGTCGTTTAGACGGGGGAGGAGAGGCAGATGGAGATGCAGGGTCACAGGTGAGGTTGAACAATAACTCAGTGATAAGTTTGTAGTGAGATTCAGTATTGTGACAAATGTTAGGCTGATGTACTATATAACAATGGTTCATCAATGTGTGTTTGAAACGAGAGCTTTGAATAGGCACATGTCGTCTCACTGTTCATATGGGATCAGTGTGCTATTTATCAGGTGACAGAAGCAACCCTGCCGTAATCAAAATTGTGTAATTATTGTCTAAAGAACATATTGAGAGGGGGGGGAAAAAACTCCCTTTGAGTGTGTTGGCTACCATATCTAGAAATAAAGGCTCTAGATGACATGACATTGCGGTCAGAAGTCTATCACAGATGAAAAAAGCCTCAGCTTCCCGGGGGAGCCCCTGTGGACTGCTTTTCTGGCCCCACCAAGGCCAAAATTAAACCTACACCCATGGGTACAACTATTTTTCTTTAAACACAATCCGTCTTTTCCACGGCCTTTGATCCTTCACGCCATTCCCAGATTTGATTTCAGAACCAGAATCAGAAATTGTTTTATTGCCGTGTGCATTACATGCATGAGGATTTTAGCTTGGCATTGTCGGTACAGAGAATAAAATAAAAATAAAGCAAAATAAGAATGTGAAACAAAATGACAAAAGCAAACAGTCATGTGCATATATTTAATTTTATCTTTTTCTAGATCTGTTACACACACACACACACACACACACATATATATATATATATATATATATATATATATATATATATATATATATATATATATATATATATAAACTTAGCACAAAAAGTAAGGACTTATTTCTTTGTTGTAACAATGCCTCTTGGCAATAAATCTCATATCAGGCACCTGCTTGTCAGCACCTGGGGTACCAGCAGCTCAGAACAAGAGTCAATAGCAACAGCAAAATAAGCTGTTTGGCATTGGCAGAGAAGATGTGGCAAATTTTTCATGGGCACAACCCACATAGTCAGCTCTGCTGCTCATCCCACAAATGCATGTTCCTTACAAATGTGGTGCCATTTATAAGGGAAATAAGCAGGCTTTCCAACGGTATAAGATTTATTGCCAAGAAGCATTGTTACAACTAAGAAATAATCTACCAAACACAAATGTCCTTACTTTTTTGTGCCAAGTACCTTTTGTGCTAAGTATTTATATATATATATATATATATATATATATATATATATATATATATATATATATATATATATATATATATATATACTACCGTTCAAAAGTTTGGGATCACCCAAACAATTTTGTGTTTTCCATGAAAAGTCACACTTATTCACCACCATATGTTGTGAAATGAATAGAAAATAGAGTCAAGACATTGACAAGGTTAGAAATAATGATTTGTATTTGAAATAAGATTTTTTTTACATCAAACTTTGCTTTCGTCAAAGAATCCTCCATTTGCAGCAATTACAGCATTGCAGACCTTTGGCATTATAGCTGTTAATTTGTTGAGGTAATCTGGAGAAATTGCACCCCACGCTTCCAGAAGCAGCTCCCACAAGTTGGATTGGTTGGATGGGCACTTCTTTGAGCAGATTGAGTTTCTGGAGCATCACATTTGTGGGGTCAATTAAACGCTCAAAATGGCCAGAAAAAGAGAACTTTCATCTGAAACTCGACAGTCTATTCTTGTTCTTAGAAATGAAGGCTATTCCATGCGAGAAATTGCTAAGAAATTGAAGATTTCCTACACCGGTGTGTACTACTCCCTTCAGAGGACAGCACAAACAGGCTCTAACCAGAGTAGAAAAAGAAGTGGGAGGCCGCGTTGCACAACTGAGCAAGAAGATAAGTACATTAGAGTCTCTAGTTTGAGAAACAGACGCCTCACAGGTCCCCAACTGGCATCTTCATTAAATAGTACCTGTTAGAGCCTGTTTGTGCTGTCCTCTGAAGGGAGTAGTACACACCGGTGTAGGACATCTTCAATTTCTTAGCAATTTCTCGCATGGAATAGCCTTCATTTCTAAGAACAAGAATAGACTGTCGAGTTTCAGATGAAAGTTCTCTTTTTCTGGCCATTTTGAGCGTTTAATTGACCCCACAAATGTGATGCTCCAGAAACTCAATCTGCTCAAAGAAGTGCCCATCCAACCAATCCAACTTGTGGGAGCTGCTTCTGGAAGCGTGGGGTGCAATTTCTCCAGATTACCTCAACAAATTAACAGCTAGAATGCCAAAGGTCTGCAATGCTGTAATTGCTGCAAATGGAGGATTCTTTAACGAAAGCAAAGTTTGATGTAAAAAAAATCTTATTTCAAATAAAAATCATTATTTCTAACCTTGTCAATGTCTTGACTCTATTTTCTATTCATTTCACAACATATGGTGGTGAATAAGTGTGACTTTTCATGGAAAACACGAAATTGTTTGGGTGATCCCAAACTTTTGAACGGTAGTGTATATATATATATATATAACAGATCTAAAAAAAAGATGAAAGTGTTGTAGTGGACTTATGGACATAATTCAGCATAGCTTGTTGTTTGTATGAAGTTGACATGCTAACTTTAAGGGCTCAGGGTGTAGCCATGGTGACGCAGTGCCATGGGGTTGGGCGGGGGGGCGGGTTGTGAATATAAGGGAATAAACGGCGCACACGTTGCTGTGGTCAAAGTTTTCTCCCAGCTTCCACACTGGTGATTCCAGTGTGGAAGCTGGGAGAAAACAGACGAACAAATTATCTCTTTGACCACACCAATGCATGTGTCGTTTATTTCGTTATATTCACAACCCCGCCTAACCACACGGCACTGCGTCACCGTGGCTACACCCTGAGCCCTTAAAGTGAGCACGTCAACTTCATACAAACAACAAGCTATGCTCAATTCTTTCCACGAGTCCACTACAGTGGCACAAAAAGTAAGTGTGTCAGTGGGGGGCAGGGGGCCTGTTGATTAGTCCGGCTGCAACTGTACAGAAACTGTTTCGCTCCTGATGGACCTCAGCCTCTTGCCAGAGGGCAGAGTCTCAAAAAGGCGGTGTCTAGGGTGGGAGGGGTTGGCAATGATCCTCCCTGCTGGCCTCAAGGTCCTGCAGAAATGGGAAGTGGCAGCTGATCAGCTTCTCCGCCAAGCAAATGATGCGCTGCAGCCGCCTACCAGGCGGTGATGGAGGAGGTGCGAGCGACCCCCCCCCCCCCCGTCAACCCCCTTGCCCCCCCCCCCAAAAAAAAAGCAAAAGCACCATTCTGCACTAATTTTTATTCAGACATTTGGAACAACACAAATAACATTTAAAACTATATAATTATTAAAATATAAGACTCAGATATCAAAAAGAAGTTACAAAGACAGAAACAAATTATAGTATAAAAATACAAATAAAAAGAAAATCAAATATTACACCATTGCTAACAAAAAGCACAAATAAAACTAAATTGCACAAATCCTATATCACACAAATACACAAATAAAATAACACACTTATAAAGAAGAGAACCTGATTATTGCGTTGTTGCACTTCAAACAAGAAACAACCTAAATTGCGCAACTGCCTTCTAAACCCTGGTGTTTTTTGCCTTCCTTGATGCAAAGTCATCAAGTACATTATTAGAAGAAATCTGCCCAGCAATTTCCTGGTTAATACTGCTGACAGCAAGGCCACGAAGGTATCCTGTGACATGGTGCACCTCGGGTAGAATTTGATGAGCTTCAGCTTTGAAAAGCTTCTTTCTGCTTCAGCTACAGTCACTGGAAGAGTAAGACTAATTCTGAGAGCTGTCAACAAATTTGGATACATTTCTGAGATCTCACTTTCATTTCAATAAATATCAGCAGCTCAAGCAATGGCGTGGTTACAAACAGGACCAGCACATTGACTTCTGCCACTCTAGGCAAAAAAAAAAAACCCACTCCTCTATTTGCAACATACAGTGGCATTTTTATATGTAAAATTTCCCGAGGCACCAACCACTTCAATAGATAGTCTACATACCAGGAAAACTACAGTACTCTCTCTTGCTACTGATGTGTGCTTTTAATATGTTATGGGTTCATGCATGGCTCCACAAACGACAGAGTGGCTTGCTTCTAGCAGGTCTTGTACAAAAACACACACAGCGAGAGGAGAGAGAGAGAGATTACACAATTTAGATCACCACTGTCACAAGCCTTAATTAAGAATGCAATATTCCATCGTCATAAGCCGACACAACCAAGCTCAGAACAAATGAACCTACAGGGCCACAAGTGAACAGCAGAGCTCAATACCACTGAAGGCCACTACGAAGCACAGATAACTTTTTAGGGATACAGATCCATTCTATGACAACAGCCTTATGACAACAACCTTAATAGATGAGCATGGACACACTGACCCTCGTCACCATCTATATCAATTGATCCAGCATGGCAATATGGCCAGTGCATGGACCAGCACCACAAAGACAGGATGATAAAATATGCTTTCACTCACCAAATCTGAGGGCTGACTTTGAACAGAAAAGGAAGCAGCGTGGTTCTTCCCTCTGGACAAACTTTTTTTCTCTTCACCTTTTTGTCATGCTGCTCAGTGCCTGTATGCATTGTCAATTTGGGGCGTGATGTTTACCCTTCCAAGTCAGCCCAATTTCACGACATTGTCCAGAGGAGTCTTACTGCTCTCATGTTTTGCACTCCTCAAATCGTTGTAACCAGTCCTCGACTAAGTGCCTTGTCAACCAAGTAGCAGACATGGAAAAGAGAATGCTAAATGTTAGCCGCTTTTTCGTCGAAAACCTCAATATGTTAAACCCGTGGTTAATTTTACCAGCAAATTGAGTGATGACAGTATTTCATGGCTGGTGTGTACCAAGGCGCTTTATTTCCAATTTTTCTCCCAAATTAAGGGTTTCAAACCTATGCTTGAGTATGAAATCCACTTGGTTCTTTTTCTCAACTGGCATTCGCTAAGAAAGTCTCCTATCCTCTTGCTGACTGTACCGCTAAATATCAAGCTCCGGAAATATGAAATGTCGCTGTAGTGGGGCTACGGGCTGTCAGCCCCACTTGCCATCAAATTCACGTGATTTACATTGGATACACTAACACTTTGAGCATGCGTGTTCAAATTTTCCCATGTACAATACACATTGCATTGTGAGAGAGGAGCAAGCCATGGGCTAGCCCCACATTCACGCCACCATAGGCCTACTGCGGACACGAATCGGGGGAACGCAGTTACAAGCAGCACGACGGGGACCAATAAATGTGAAATAAAATTCCAACACAAATGATGTGCAATTTAGGAAGATGCTTTGTTCATAGATAATAAATTATAGCAGATAGTAATATTTAGAATTAATAATAACATCATTTGTTTGCAGACCAGTCGCCACTGGCAATGTACCGTACCAGCAACAACACACAAACCCCAATATGCCATAGACATAATGCAAACAGTCTAGGTGCAATGCTGGTGTGCTCAAAGTGTTAACAATATGCATGATGCAGTATGCAGGTGTTTTGTGGATCAATATACAAATAATGCACCAAACAAGTCTGCATAATTACTCCAATAACCTGGTTGCAAATTATTTACAGCAGTCATGACAGCACGTATAGCTATTTTCCAAATAATAATAATCAAATTTCAGCTCTTCAAACTAAATAATACCAGTGCAAATCTCTCCTATACACCACTTTCTCATGTGTGTCCAACACACACACACATGAAATGTGTGCAAACACATACTATCATCAGCAACTTAAACAACGACTAGAGAGCAAATAAAGCTTACCTTTCAGAAGTGTATACGGCGGACATATTTTTTTTCTCAAAGATATTTGGAATTGGTGTCAGTAGGCCAGGCTACCATTGGCTGGGGGCGGGAGGCGGGGAAGGGGGGTGGCTGCAGGTGCAGCGTGATTGACACATTCCTCAACAATTCAATACGCTTACAGGACACATAGCCTAGTGAGCCTGCAGTTACTGCTATTGGTTACTCTGCGATTTTGCTCATGAATATTTGGCCCACATTTGCCTAGTTCGCCTATGGACAGACTGGCAGTGGTTGCGAAACCGATCATGCAAATGTCACAGTTCAGAATATTTTTGTGTAGGCACCCCGTGCCACCCCAGGAAAATTGCTGCCCTGGCCAGCTGCCCATGTTACCTATAGCTGAATCTGCTACTGGATGGAAATGTAGAACTTCACCATCATTGTCTGTGGCAGGTTGAATTTCTTCAGCTGCCACAGTAAGTACATCCTTTGCTGTGCTTTATTGATGAGGAAGCAGCTGATGTTTAGTTCCCAGTTGAGGTCCTGAGCGATGGTGGTGCCCAGGAAATAGAATGGCTCCACAGTGGTAACTGGGAAGTCACACGGGTGGGTGGGGCAGGCACAGGACTAGGCTTCTCCTGAAGTCCACCACCGTCTCCACTGCCTTCAGGGGGTTTAGATCCAGGTTGTTCTTTTTTTATGAATTTATTTCTGATTTTTCCCTTTTTTCTCCCAATTTAGTGGCCAATCGATCCCTATTTTAATTCAAACACCCACCCTCGTACTGCATGCATTCGCCAACTGCATCTCTCCGGCCGGCAGTCTCGAAGGAGACCGCCTCCCCACTTTCGTGACAAGGCGACTCCAGGCCGAACCACTGTTTCTTCCGACACACACAGAGACGCATTCACGTGACGAACACAAGCCGACTCCGCCCCCCTCCCGAAGACAGCGTTTGCCAATGATTGCTGCTTCATCGAGTCCGGCCATAGTCGGATCTGACGAGACCGGGGCGCGAACCCCAGTCCCCAGTGGGCAACTGCATCGACACCAAGCCGATGCTTAGACCGCTACACCACCGCGGACTAGGGTTGTTCTGGCTGCACCAGGGAACCAGGTGGTCATCCCATCTGTAAGTAGATCTTATCACCCGCAGATATGAGTCTGATGATGGTGGTGTCGTCTGTTTTGACACGACAGCTGAGAGTGATAGAAGAGAGCGTTCCATCCATCCGTTATCCAAGCTGCTTATCCGAATTCGGCTCGCGGGATTCTGGAGAAGAGAGAATTAAGAGAGCCAAATTCATAACCAAGGAATCTGCTGTCAGGTCTGAAACCATGTGGCAGGCTTGTTCTCTAGTTAAGCCACCTGCACACCCCACCGCGTTGTTCATGTAACGTAACTAAAGAAAGCCGCTATTATTCGGTTACTGCTGTCACGTTGCCTCTTTGATGTGAATTGGATCCACATCAAAAGCCGTTGTGTTGACCGTGTTTTTCGTTCACCATTATTTACTCTGCTGAAAATCATTTTGTCATTTATATCATCAGGTCTGTTTAAGCACTAATTATCATGTAATCTCAAGTTATTTCAAAGCCATTCTGGGTAAAATTTGCTGTTGGAATACGCGGCGCGAACACATTCTGGAGGCTTGGTGTTAAAATAGGCCACATGGCGCCTGATTTAATTTGTTTTTACAACAGCATCATACATCATAGCCAGTGCCGAGAACAAGGAAGGGAGGCAGAGAGAGGGAGGCAAGCCACTAAGGGTGTTAGACCAAAACCGTGGATCCAAGTATCTGCTCTGTGGACTTCATCTTATGTGGCGCACCTGAGGTGTTACCATGGTTACGTAGCAGGGAAGTGCCACCCAATGACAGCCCCAATGTTTTCCTTTCTTAAAGGCCACCTTTTTGTGCTTGGGTTCTTATCCTTGCAGGGTAATTCAGACTGAGTGGAGTAGGCATCTGGCTGTGCCAGGATTTTTAGTTATTTTGCAAGAGTGGCTGGCACAGTGAGGAACTGTCATTTGGCCATGGCAGTGCCCCTCCTTGTCTCCTCCTTTGGATGGGCTCGCCAAATGGCACACATCACTACATGTCCTCCCAAGCCAGGTTCAAGTGGATACAGGTGGTGTTTGGCATCGGAGCATACACATGCACGGGAGTGTACAAACACACACACACACACACACACACACGCACACTTGTTTCTTATATACTTGTAAGGACCATGATTCACACATTCATTCCCTAGTCCCTAACCCTCACTTTAACCATCAGCACTTCATGCCTAACCTTAACCCTGACCCTAAACCTAACCTAATTCTAGGTCTAACCTTAACCCTAAACCCAAGTCCTAACCTTAAAATAGACCCTAGAAGAAGTGAGCACTGGCTCATGTCCTCACTCATGGTGAAAGGCAAAATGTCCTCAACATTGCAAAAATGTCCTCACTCTTATGGTTACAAGCTCAGATTGGTCCTCACAAATATAGCTGAACCAGAACACACACACACACGCATGCACACAAAGAGCACTGTACGGATTAGGCAAATGAAAATGCATTCCCTGCCATGAACTCAAGATGGACGTATGATAAACAAGTTTAATACGATCACAGTAATCCTCTCTCCTGATCCAAATATAACCAAACAATTGCTTGGTCCATTTAATTATTCATTACTCACTTCACACATATAAATGTCTCTATTCAGCGCACTAACTGTTGCCTCTACTGTGCACTGAGAACATAAAAGTATTGCTGGGTGCTGTTTGAAAGATTGGGGGAATATTGGCCGATCAAGAAAATAAGCAGTCCTCAGATGTTTCTGCAGTTTTTTTCTTTGGTTAAACAGCACTTTTAAATTGTTTTTCTGCATGTTATTGTCCATTTAAGAATATGGGGACTTGGGCATCCGGGTAGTGTGGTGGTCTGTTCCATTGCCTACCAACATGGGGATCGCTGGTTCGAATCCACATGTTACCTCCGGCTTGGTTGGGCGTCCCTACAGACACAATTGGCCGTGTCTGTGGGTGGGAAGCCGGATGTGGGTATGTGTCCTGGTCGCTGCACTAGCGCCTCCTCTGGTCGGTCGGGGCACCTGTTTGGGGGGGAGGGGGAACTGGGGGGAATAGCGTGATCCTCCCACGCGCTATGTCCCCCTGGCGAAACTCCTCACTGTCAGGTGAAAAGAAGCAGCTGGCGACTCCACATCTATCGGAGGGAGGCATGTGGTAATCTGCAGCCCTCCCCGGATCGGGAGAGGGGGTGGAGCAGCGACCGGGACAGCTCGGAAGAGTCGAGTAATTGGCTGGACACAATTGGGGAGAAAAAAAAGGGGGGGGATATGTGTTTGCTTGGAAAGGCAGTTCTTAAATAGATGAAATTCTTCGTTTCCTTTTAAACATCAAAAACTGGACAATTTGCCCTCTATTTACATATTTTAGAATCAGAATCCGAATTAAAATCAGAATTTGTGAGAACAGTTCACATTCATGCTACTACCATTTTCCTTCCTGTCTTTTATTTTGGCGCAAGACGTATACCCTGGGATTGGCTGTCAAACCCCTCCACACATCTAACACAATCCAGGCCCGCAATAAATCTGACTGCAGATCAGGCAGCCAAAACCTAATCTCATCTTCTCTGCTGCGTAAAGGGCACATCCAGCGGTGTGTCAGCAAACCTGCCACGGTGGGAGGGGGTGGATTAAGACGGGGTCTGGGGCCCGCAGACAAGTGTCTCCTATTAATGTGCATGACAGGGGTTGTTTTTAATTGCTCTTGAGAGATTTGGAAGTGCGGCCCTTTGAAGTTCAGAGAAAACAAGAGCTCGGAAAACCTGGTGTGGACCGGAGAGATAGGGGTCGGATGAAGCAGGATGTCAAATCTCTGTATCCTGCATGAGTGTCAGCGGTATGCACAGGGGAGGGAGAGGAGAGGATGAACATGATTTTTGGCAGCAAAACAAATGAATAGCGACCCGAGCTAGGCTCCAGTTAGGTCCCCTGTGTGAGGTGCCTCATAATTGTATGTTTCCTACATCAGAAACGGTGGTAAGGTGGCACCTTGTGCTGACAGTGTTTATGTGCTACCCCGCCGGAGACGGCTTGTGCCTTTTTTCAACGCTTTTTATTACCCACAACCAAGTGTAGGAGTGTCCGACTGGTGTGTGTGTGTGTGTGTGTGTGTGTGTGTGTGTGTGTGTGTGTGTGTGTGTGTGTGTGTGTGTGTGTGTGTGTGTGTGTGTGTGTGTGTGTGTGAGTGAGTGAGTGATTGGGTGATTGGCATAAGCCTTTTCTTACTGCAGCTTCTCACTCATGGTCCATTTGGTTCTGATGGGCAGTGATTGGGTTCAAGGGCTCCTTAACAGCCGATGTGATTTGATGATTGCATTCATCCCTTCTAGAAACATGACAGATAAGAAACAGACTTAAGGTCTTGAAATGCAGAGAACATTTTCCAACACAGGGCCAGAGGCTCATGCACACACACAGACACACACGCACGCACGCACAAACACACACACACACACACACACACACACACACACACACACACACACACACACACACACACACACACACACACAAATGTTTGCAAATAGTATTTACTTGCTCCAAGGCAATTCCCTTCAAAGGAGAAAAAAGATTGACCGGCCTTGGAAACCCTTTTAGCTCTCCGGTCCTCTGCCACTCCTCCATGCCTTCTTATCTCCCCCATACAGAATGCTAATCTAACCCACCTAGCCCTGTTATCTCTCCGGGGAATCAATAGTTTCATTTAAGCCCTTTCCATGGAAGTCAAATAGAGACCACCTGTTAAATTAGCACAGGTGCTGCCGTTGATTACCATCACAAATACCACAGGCATCAAAAATGGATGAAACCAGGGATTAAATTAGGCCGGGGCTGTCCGGTGCTCAGCCCTGCCACATAGCATCTCAAACATCATCAGTCCGAGTTGAGCACCGTCAAAAAAAAAAAAAATCCATCAACAATTAATTTATTCATACATTTTTTTACTCTGCCTTGCGGGCCATTCAAAAAACCAAAACAAAAAAAATTCATATTTTTCCAAGTTTGGGAATATCAGACAGAGAGCCGTCAGACAGGTGTAAGTATACCACCCAGTTCATCTGATATTCCCACTTAACAATGCCTCCTCTATCAACTGATAGCCTAGCAAACTGCTGGAAACTTAATTAACTACAAACCGGCGACCATAGTAATTCATTATCATCAATTTTTTTTTTAGTTTTAAATCAAGGCAAACTGAACTCATTATATCCTCAGACAGTTTATTTTAGTTAGCTAGTAATATTAGCAGCCAGGGCCATTTTGCTAGACTTAATTTTGTGACTGTATATTGATATAAACCACCCCATTAATCAAGTTAGGCTGGAGGCCAGTATGTGGCATCATATGTGGATAGTGAGGTTGGTCAGAAACTGACAGGTTTAATAACAGAATGGAAACTGCACTTTCTCTGTGATGGAGTTAACGGTGACATTAGCCTACCCTGTCCACTGTGTGTATTGCACTGTGTGTAGTCAATTGATTATGGTTTGCAAGATTGCGAGGAAATGGTGATAGAAATTTCATGGGTTTTGAAAAGTCATGGAAAGGTTTGTTTTTAAAAAAACAAAAAACGTTTATTTGGGAAGGGACAATGTACGTTAATCAACGTTCGACACAAATGTAAATGTATCTGAGTTAGCTTAGAGGCTAGTTTCCATCAGCAGTCCCTTTGCCTGATGTTGTTAGGCATCAGGGAAAAAAAATCCAATCTATAAACATACAATATAGTTAATATACAATACAAGAAAAACAAGAGCAAACAAATAAGAAAATATATACAGAATATACAAATAATGTAGGAAAATATAAAGATAATATAGACAATAATATATATATATATAAAAGCAGACATACTGCACAGCTAATGTACAATACAGTTAGACAACATGTTAAAGGTGTGTGTGAATAGCATCAATATTGACATTGTTGGTTCTTAATAAGCCATTTCTTGACATTACACGTAAATGAATAATAGGATGGGGACTCTAGTTGATTGTGGTACTGAGTTACATTGATGTGATGCTCTAAAGGAGAAGACGGCCTAACTACATGTAGTTCTCCTGAGTGGGATTGTGCAGTCCCCTCTAGCTGCACCCCTAGTAGCTCTGTTTGTGGTAGATTTGAAGTTGATGAAGCTGGACAGAGGAGGAGGAGCGAAACCATGCGTGATCTTATCAACTAGGCAGACATTTTTGTATTTGATGAGGTTTTCCTAACTAAATAGATCATACTTTTTCAGAATAAGGCAATGATGAAAAGTGAATGGCTTCTTGCCTAAGGTTTTGAGTGCTTGTTTGTATAATGATTCCAGTGGGTTTATTGCTGTAGAGTGTGTGTTAGACCAGCTTACCAGACAATAGGTTATGTAAGTGTAATGACCATGGATGACTAGACTTGCTAGCCCTTGGCTAACGGGTCGGACCCTTTAGTTGACTGGTTAATGTAGTCACCCGTGGTGCGGGGGACCTGGGTTCGCATCCCGGCTGCAGCGGTTCCCAGCTGCCCCCTGAATTCTTTACATAGGAAAAAACCATTGAGTGGAAGCATATCTTGGCTGCCTCAGTTGTTAGGAAGTCTCTGGTAAACCTGAAATTTGCCAAGCTAAACTTTATTTTATTGCAGACCCTTTTTATGTGGGTTTTGAAGCCAAGGTTTGAATCTATGTGTACTCCTAAGTATTTGAAGTCTCTCCCCCTGGATGAGAATTTCTTGCTCTACACTTATGCTGCTGCCTTTTGAGAAAAACATACAGAAGGTTTTCAATGCATTCAATTGCAGACAACATTGGTTAAGCCAGGATGTGACCTTCAACATAACATCTGTTAACTTGACTGCAACCGCTTCTGTAGTTTTACCATGAGAAAAAATAACTACTATATGGTTGGAAATGTGAAAAGATGTTGGTGGCCTGTTTGTATTTGTAAGATATAAATCAATTCCAGATGAACGTGACTATTATAGAGACTTCTATTCCTATTGCTTTGACTTATTATTCTCTTCTTTAGTGGTAACAACACCGTTGATACAGATACACGGGAGAGTGCACTTACGGGAAGGTTTTATTGTCATCAGCTGCAGTTTTGCACACTGCCGACAGTTTCTAGAATGACTGATTAGCATTTAGGTGTTCGGAGCAGAGGGTTGTCTCACCTTGTTATATTTTATTTACAGTTTTTCAAATGATATCAATCAGATTTTTAGTCTATGTGCACAATGTGCACCCATGGCAACCCTGAAAACACAGAGTCCAGGGGCGTCCGGGTAGTGTCGCGGTCTATTCTGTTGCCTACCAACACGGGGATCGAACTCCCATGTTGCCTCCGGCTTGGTTGGGCGTCTCTACAGACACAATTGGTCGTGTCTGCGGGTGGGAAGCCGGATGTGGGTATGTGTCCTGGTCGCTGCACTAGCGCCTCCTCTGGTCGGCCGGGGCACCTGTTCAGGGGGGAGGGGGAACTGGGGGGAATAGCGTGATCCTCCCACGCACAATGTCCCCCTGGCGAAACTCTTCACTATCAGGTGAAAAGAAGCGGCTGGCGACTCCACATACATCGGAGGAGGCATGTGGTAGTCTGCAGCCCTTCCCGGATCAGAGAGGGGGTGGAGCAGCGACCGGCTTGGAAAAGTGGGGTAATTGGCCAAGTACAATTGGGGAGAAAAAGGGGGAAAAATCCAAAAAGAAAAAAAAAGAGTCTCCCCCCCACATAGCAAACCCCAATGTAACCCCCTGGATGAAACTATCAATAGAGCACAACACGGCATGTGGTGCAGTAAACCCTTTCTGAGTATATTCAAATGGTGACCTGCCCTGACATGTGGCCCTGTCGTCTGTGTTTGCGTCGGTAGAGGCACTTGCATTCAACTGGATGAAACATGTGCAAGAAGCATGGCAGACATGAAGTCATGTCTGCCATGCTTCACGACAAGCCAAATGAAAACTGCATTAAAATGACGGTCTGATGCACCAAGTACTGGGCAACCTATACAGGTCACGGTTCACTGTTATATTGCTCTGTTTTTGTTTTGTTTTTTCATTTTTTTTCCCTGACTAACAATTAATATACAAGCATATTACAATACAATCAAACACAATCTTGTTCCATGAATTTTGCATCTGGTTCTACCTTTACGCCAGTCATCATTTTTTTTTTTTGACATCGCTCCTGGTACACTTCAAGGCTGTGTTTTGATGAAACCCTCCATCTTCCTCTTTGGGGGGTCTGTTATATGCAGGAAACTCTGCAGCCTCCACAGCTCGGAGCTGCTGCGAATAATGCTGTGGTTTGATGCTTATCAAAGCGAGCCAGAGCGCTCATGCCACCCCTGGGATCTGCAGATGTGTGCAGGCTTCTGGCAGATACTCCAACACAATGTGTGTGTATCGGGGGTACGGCTATAATAATTACACCTCAAGGACAAAATGGATTCCTGTTTTGTTGCTGCGCTTTTCAGGTAGTCACCTCTGCTGAAAAATCCTCTCTTTCTCTCCCCCAATGGAGGGGAGCGCTACACAATAGATGATTATGAGTGGATGTTGCCTAAAACATTGTAGCAAAAGGACTTGCAACTGGTGTGTGTGTGTGTATGTGTGCATGTGCACATGTGTGTATGTGTGTGTGTGTGCATGCGCACGTGTGTGTGTGTGTGCATGCGCACATGTGTGTGTGTGTGCATGCGCACATGTGTGCATGCGTGCATGTGTGTGGTGGTGGCTAAAAAGTTTCCCTCACCTGCAGTTTCAGCAGAGCAGCTTGTTATGGTGATTAGGATGGTGGAGAAAGGGACAACACATGGTCTTCATGGGTTTACAGACTGAGAGACAGATGATGCAGTAGGAAGAAATGGAGGGAGGGTGGTGGGGGGGGGGGGAAACCCACCCTGGCGGTGTTTCAGAACATCTGTCGTAGCAGGAGTCGGCTATCCCTGACATGTATATTTCTTATTAGAGTGGCTGCACTTCTTTCTCGGTTTTCCCGTGTTGACAGTCCATTTTCTCCCCATTTCTCTTTCCTTTAGACGGACATTTGACTGACGCGTAATCTCTTAACAGTCCTCTTTTCAGTTGTCTCGTTTTCTTCCTGCTCACTTACTTCCTCGCCTACCCTCCTCTGTGTTCTTTGTGTTTCTGTGACCTTCTATCAGTCTTTGCTGTGTCTCTGTGTTTCTCCTGCTTCGATTATAACCTGTGATTTATTCTTCATGCTTTCTCTCTCCACCATCCCATCATTTCTTTTTAGAGGTTCATCTCTCTTCTTCCCCCTCCCAGTTATGTCCTGCTATCTTCTTTTTCTGCTCGTCTGCGTGTCAACTGTCCTCCTTGACTATCATTCTCCTCTTCTCCGTTCAGCTCTCTTTCATGTTTTCCACCCCCCCCCCCCTCGTCATGTCTCTCTCTTCCATCCCTCCACCTCCGGGGGTTTATATGGCTGCCGTGAGTGGGCCAGAGGCCAAGGGAGGAAATTCCCTCATTCTCATTTGAGGAGACCTGGAGAAAAAAAAGGAGAGAAGGAGAAAAAGAAAGGGAGCACTGAGAGATAGTGGGGAAAATAACAGGCGAGAGGGAGAGAGAGAGAGAGAGAGAGAGAGAGACTAATTGAATTCCGATCTCCCCTCTGAGATTGGTTAGCAGACAGTCAGGCAGACAGTCTGCCCCCGGCATGGATCAACCCTATCCAACCAATCGCACTAATACAGTGTGTATGTCCAATCCAGTCCAGTACAAACTAGTCCGGTCAATAGTCACTTCTCCGAAGCAGGACCAAGCCGGGCTTAGCGTGGCCGGTTCCATCTCAAATAACACATCATTGAAAAAGTCTGGCTGATGTGTAAAATTCAGAGAACACACCTTGACTAGCCGTTACTTCAGCATAAAAGTGATATTATCTGGAATGATAAGTCATGTTAGTCAGCGAAGTGAAAACCAGGGTTGGCAGTATGTTGGTCATTCAATTCAATCCAATTCAGTTCAATTTATTGTCATCAAAAACAATGTGCAGGCACATGTGTAAAACGAAATAAGGGCTGCGGCTTCGCCAAACAGTGTGAGACAGACATAGACAAACATAGCCCATCCATTATCCAAGCCGCTTATCTGAATTCAGGTCGCGGGGATGCTGGAGCCTATAGCAAACATAGTATATATATATATATATACGTATATATATATATATATATATATACAGATGAAGACTAAAAGCTAAAGATAAAGCAAAAAAGAGCACGAGTATAAACATATTTAGACATTCAGTGGGTAGCCAGATTCACGTGGGCAACAGCTTGAGGAAAGAAGTTGTTTTTGAGCCTGGTAGTGCAGGCTCTGAGGCTCCTGTAGCGCCACCCAGAATGCAGGGGGGAAAACAGTCCATGGTTGGGGTGGGTGGGATCTCTGTTGATGCTGAGACCCCTTCGAAGGCAGCGTTTGTGATAAATGTCTTTTATGGCTGGGAGCTGGGTACCGGTGATGTGCTGGGCCGCCTCGACGACCCGCTGCAGAGCTTTCTGGTCTACTGAGGTGCAGTTGCCGTACCACACTGAGATGCAGCTGGTCAGGATGCTCTATGGTGCAGTGGTAGAAGTTGGTGAGAATGCCATCTCCATATGTGTTAATAGCATTGTTCGTCTCACAGCATTGACAGTGACCGATAGGAATCGACTCTGTGGAAGCCCACATCCCCTCATGTGGCTTAATGAATCCTCCTTTTGCCAATAACAGCACGGTGGCCCAGTGGGTAGCACTGTTGCCTCACAGCAAGAAGGTCCTGGGTTTGAACCCCAGGCCGTCCCAGGTCCTTTCTGTGTGGAATTTGCGTGTTCTCCCCATGTCTGCGTGGGTTTGCTCCCACCATCATAGACATGCATGTTAAGGTTGACACTCCTGGCTGCGCCCCTGACTAAGGCGATGACAAAGAACTGGAGTTGGTCCCCGGGTGCTGCACTGCATCTGCCCAATGCTCCTAGTGTACACAGCTGCCCACTTTTTCTAGTGTATGTATAGAGGATGATTTAAATGCCGAGAATGAATTTCATTATATGTATGTACCATGACAATAATGTATCTTCTTCACTATGTTCTTGCATGTCCACTCGGTAGGTGTTCATCACATTGTGCATTTGAACACAAAGTATGCTGCAGTAACGTATGTACTTTTCTTATTGATTTGTATTGCATTTCATGTTCTGCTGCTATCTGGGTTGTTGTTCCCATGCAGTCGAGGCTGCGTATCCGTGTACTTAGACTGGTTTTGTGCACGAAAGATGAATTTTTATTGCATTTCATGTTCTGCTGCTATCTAGGTAGTTGTTCCCATGCAATGGAGGCTGTGCATCTGTGTGCATAGAATGGTTTTATGCGCGAACGATGAATTTTGTGTGAGTTTGTGTGTGGTGAAGGGGATATGGGGGGGGAGCAGGCAACTTTTCTGCCTGTAGCCGAGTTGTAAAGGAAGGAGGTTTCTCTTATTATGTATGTGTGCTCATTGTTCCTTCTCTCTCTCTCTCTCTCTCTCTCCCCGCCTCTGCCGACAGCTCCTCATTCTCCTCCATCTTCCTTATAGCTCCACATCTACTCGTCACCGCAGAGGCTTTATAAATATTTAACCGTTCTTCAAGCCTGTCTCATCTCGCGCCACATAGTTGCTCTTCACTCTCCGTATCCTTTGGTGGTCTTCCCCCAGTTTTGTTTTCAGCTCACTCACTCCTTTATGTGCATTCTGCACAGTGTGTGCTCTCTCTCTCTCTCTCTCTCTCTCTCTCTCTCTCTCTCTCTCTCTCTCTCTCTCTCTCTCTCTCTCTCTCTCTCTCTCTCTCTCTCTCGTGGCCTCCCTTTCAATCGTCTGTTGCTCCCTTGCGCGTTTCCCTCTCTCTCTTATTTGGCATTTTCTCCTGATCCTTTCTGTTTATTGTCCTGTCTCGATCTCTGAGCATCAGCCCCTCGCCCCTGCAGCCGAGGAAGGGCGATACTGCTCTGCGCCCCTGCCCCCTACCACCCAGTCGTTGTTTCTTATTTACAATCTCTTCTGCTTTATTGAATTTAATTATTTCTAAATGATTAACTCTGGGTTCCGAGGAAGGGGGCAGAGGAACATATGTTATGAGCTGAAGAGGAAGGGGCACTATAAAAAGTAAAACAAACAAACAACAACAAAAAGACAAGAAAAAATGGCAGGGCTGTGACTTTTTGCATGGCGCTCAGCATAGTAAATAGCCTGGTTCGCTCAGTCATTAATTTTCCATAGTCCCATTACTGTGGTGTGGCTGCAAATGCATACAAAAAGTGTGTGTGTACATTTGTGTATCTGCATTTATGTGTATGTGTGTGAGAGAGAGAAAGGGAGAGAAGGAGACCGAGACAAAGGTGGGAAAAAGAAAGAGAGTGTTTATATTTTCTTGAAATATCATAAATGTGAATAGCTACACATATTGGGCTGTTTTTCAGTTTGCGTGTGTGTGTGTGTGTGTGTGTGTGAGAGAGAAAAAACAACGGGATCTGTTTGCTTTTCCATAGCCTCACATCATATATAGGTAATCATAGCAGGCGCCGGTGTGAAACCACATCTGTAATGGAGTCCAAAAGGCTCTCAGCTATTGGAATCAGAGAAGGATGTCCTATATCCCCATTCTGCTTTGCTCCTCTAGTCACCATGAGGCATGAGCAGGAAATAGACACGTACAAACGCTCACGTGCACTTGTAAGGTGGCTTCTGGTTTTTCTATTCCTAAAGGGGCCATTTGGGCCCCACTGGGTAAGAAAAACGAGTACACACACACACATACACACACACACACACACACACACACACACACACACACACACACACACACACACACACACACACACACACGCTTTCACAAGTATATGCAAAGACAAAGATGTACATAATTTAATCACGTTACACATACAAGGACACATGGAGTTGCCTTAAATACGATAAAATAGATGTTAGAATTTTATTTATCAGCTGCTGATTGGAACTGTGCCTGGGGTTTTCTATGTTCATCCCAAACTGTATAACCCGAGGTTCAAGTCAATTTATTTGTATAGCCCATTATCAGAAATGCAAATTTGCCTCAGGAGGCGATACAGCAACACAACATCCTGTCCTTAGACCCTCACATCAGATAAGGAACAACTCCCTAAAAAAAAAACCTTTAACAGGGAGAAAAAATAGGAAGAAACCTCACGGAGAGCAACAGAGGAGGGATCTCTCTCCCAAGATGGACGGACGTGCAATGGTTGTGTGTACAGAATAAAGCACAATTTACAGAATACATTGAAAGAGGATAACAGAGTTATAATGGATTTATAAGATATATGAAGAATATGATGAGGAGGATGCCAAGCAGTGTCCACACGCCACCGGAACAGCCCAGGACCGGAACCACGCGACCACCGTCACCATGGAGACCTGAGAGGAGGACAGACTACACATGCACTCAGCAGAGACTCACATCACACCATTCACATGTACAGGAGAAGAGACAAGAAAGAACATTAGTCACACATCAGAGAGAGAGAGAGAAGGATACAACATTGAAACAGGATAACAAATTGCATTTCAGAATAGAAAAACAAATATGGATTTCAAATGTTAATGTTAACAATACTGCATTTACCACACACTTTTTCCAAGCATATTACATTCCCATATATAGATTATAGCCTACCAGTCAATGTACTTCTTTTTGGTACTTTGAAAAATATAGAAAGGGTTGAATGTCATCAGACAGGATTCAGACTTAATAGTATCCAATGTGTTTGCTTTTTAATCTATTTTGCCCAAAAGTAGAATTTGATATAGCCACGAATAGGTGCTACAATACAGCACAGCATCCCAAAATAAGAATATCTATCAACGAATATATTCCTTTTTTCCCAGCTTGGCTAGGCTAGCATCCCATCGCTGGCTCAGCTTTACCTCTGGCTTGGCTGAGTGTTGCAGGAAACACAATTGGCGGTATTCCAGGATGTCAGCCAGTAAGGATAATGTGTCCCGCTACTGCAATTAGTGACTCCTACAGGTGATGAGTCACCTTTGCAGCTGCGGAGGGATCTGGGGGAAATGGCATGAGCCCCTGTGTTTCTTATAAAAAACCTGCAGCCGGAGAACCCTGCAACTGGATGAAGACGTCGGTGACACCACGTGTATCTGAGGATGCGCGTGGTGTCGCCGAGATATTATGTAAAGCGGGACCTTAGGAGGGCAGGGAATTGGATGTGCCAAATTAGGAGAAGAAGAAAAAAGTGCCCTGAAGCCAGAGCACAGTAGAGATCCAAAAAGTAAAAAAACAAATAATCAGCAAGCCTTAACAAGACCATAACCCTTTCAAGAATGTCTTGAATTTCTGATGCCATGTAAAAAGTCAGCGTTTGCAATTTTTCAAAACCCAGACTGCTACTCACTATTCAGCAAGGCCTATTAATATTTTGACTCTCTCCAGGACAGATGGGACCGTCTGTTTAAAGAATGTCCATCTCACTGGAAACAGATTTATATCACAGTATAATGCTTTTGTGTCACAGATATTGCACATTTATAAAGGACAGGGTTAGGTGCGACAAGGGGGTGCGCTTTGCACAGCCATGTGTATAAAGTCAAGCTATCGCAACCTGCATCCGCAACTTCCTTTCAGGTTCTCCTTGTGATGCTGAGAGCCCAACCAGGACATTAAGCACCTAAAAATGCTGCATGAATACTAAACGTGCTACATGAATACTAAGCGTGCTACATGAATAGATGAGATGTAGTGGATGTGTGTGTGTGCAGGTGAGATAACGCATCATCAGGATCATGTGGTCAAGAAACTAGGAAGTACCTGCCCAACAGAATTACTGAAACCCCCACTCACCCACAAGCATATGCCGGAACCACAAATACATGCAGAAAATCGTTTGTGCACACACTAACACACCGAATGCAAACGTACACGCAAACTGCACCCTGCTGCTGCGTTGCTGACCAGTGCTAACCTACGGTAAATACCCAATGGGCCAAGGAGACCTTGGTTGTTTGGGCATGGAAGCAATCTAACCACTAAGATGCCCTGAATTTCCCCTCTGGCTACCCTTCTTGCTGTGTTGTTAAAGCAAGCATGCATATACATTTGGCAGCTGTGTTTGGACTATGTATCAGCCCTAATTAATGCAACAACAAAAAAAAGCAGCGGACTGGGCGTGATTGACGGTGAAAAAAGGAGATTTGTTTACGGCATTTTCAAACATGAAGTAATTAGCCACCACCTAATTGCCATGAAAGGTACTCTCTTTGATGATCCGACACACTGTTTGACAGATTTGTTCTGCCCTATCGCAGATGTGCGGTAAACACACTTTATACGTGCACATGTGTACACAGCCTCTCTCGCTCTCTCTCACCTTCTCTGCCGCAAACACAACGTCTCACAATATATGAAGAAACAAAGACACACTCACAAATGTGCTTTCACTGGAATGCACATGTATTCAGGGGTATAAAACAAATACATACACACACGCCTGTTTAAGGCTGTCTAACTGAAGCATAACTTGTCGTGAACAGGTTTTTATCTTGTGTGTGTGTGTGTGCTAAGGGTATAATGCAACACCACCATCTGTATTTGTACCTGTATTTGTGCACAGAATATCTGTATTTGTTTGTACTTTTTGACAGTTACATATTCTGTGGATTGCATATTTTCCGCTTCCGGTGTGGGAAGATGGCGGTGTGAATTCACGTTTGCCACGGCCTCACGCAGTACCGTCCATGCAGTGTCTTTGTCTACGTTTGCGTTTTAAGTTTGTGTCTTCATTTGATGGCTGGGAGAGCTGGCGCTGGATCGGCTGAGGGAGCCTGGTTTGCTGCGTCCTGTGGGCCCAGGGACCACGGCCCTGCCCAGAGCGGCGATCAAGGAGGTAACACCGAGGGCGGTCTGACAGGACGTGGAAGCGGGGCAGGCTAAGCTAACTGCTAGCCCATGCAGACCGGCAGATCCGATAATAACGAGGGCGGTCTGGCGGCGGCCTCGCCTAGCCTTGACTGTGTTTTTGGTGTCATCGCGGGGAGGTGTGTCGAAGGTGTGTAGCTGGAGAGCTAGTGTTGGATCGGCTGGGGGAGCGTGGTCTGCTGCATCCGGTGGGCTGAAGAACCATGGCCCTGCCCGGAGCTGCACCCAAAGCGGAAACAGAGGGCGGTCTGACAGGACATGGAAGCGGGGCAGGCTAAGCTAACTGCTAGCTCATGCAGACCGGCAGTTCCAACAGTCATCCTGGCTGGTGTTCGTTCTCTGGACAGTGATTTTTTTTTTGTTGCTTAGTTTGGATATATCTGTTCTTGTAGTTTTTGGATGTGTTTTTATCTTTGTGTTGCACTGCTGTGGGCTGGGGGAAACAATATTTCATTTTATTTTCATGTATGCAAGTACATGAAATAAAATGATAGTGTTCCTGATTCTCAACCATTAACATCATAATTTAACCATCTGTAACAACTTCATCCAGGAATAAATCAAGAACTTCTAGTTTATGAAACCCACCACCACCCCTCTCATAATTGGGGGGGGGGGGCGGACAGGGGGGCCCTTAACTCTGAAATTAGTAAAGTAGAAATAAATAATAGTGAATTTTTAATGTCATTGGATTAGATTGCATTATACATCCATTCACAACAGAAAATTAAAAAAAATATATATATACAAAAATAGGGCTAGACAGAAAGGAACGGTTTCCTACAAAAACAAGCTCAACCAACGTAGGCAGTGTGGTGCTGGAGTGACAGACTTGGTTTTTATCAGAAAATCACATTTCTTTCAGCAAATCTCCTAGTTTACAGTCACGTCGAGTGAGCACAGTGGTTTTGTACAGGTGAGACATTTTCGAGATCGACACAGGTCAAAAGAGAGGCGGCCCGGTGTCAACCCGCGTCCTTTTGCAGGCGACAGACATTGTACATTTCGGATCAGTTTGTGCAGAACCATCGGATTATTATGGAGATGAGGCGCGCTACGTTCAAGTGAGCAAAATAGCGAAAACGTTAACTGCCGAGTGACAGACGCCAAATCTAATACCAGAGACGGGTGAAGGAGGAGGATTGAAAGATGGGGGAGAGGTTACATAGAGGTCAAGTCAACAGTCGTGCGGATCACAGTCTGTAGGAGGACACATAATGATCTGTGTGTCAGAGTAAATGGCTCTTGACAGCCAATATGTAGTGTCGTGTTGTCTACCTTTCTGACTCGTCTAACGGGTTTCTTGACTGTGAAGTGCCTTTTGTTGCAACAGTCTGGCTGATGATGTTTGAGAGAGAGGTTTATAGACATAGCGTGCACACACAAATGCACACACCCACACACATATGCATGTACGCACACACAAACAAAAACACAACACATGAAGCGAGCACTCACACCTGGGACCTTTTTTTGTACAAGCATATTCTTGTACTGCTGCCTTGTCAACAATTCTGCTGCAGTACTTTGGGACTTAAGGGGCTTTAGTAGTATGGTGAGGTTCCACCAACACCGTTTCTGGCTTTTTACTGTCATCAATTTAACCGTCTGGAACCGCAGGCTGACAACACATTGTTTTTGCTGTGTTTGGAGAGGATGTGGGATGTCCAATTTGTTTCAAACCGAATGGAGCACTTTCTCTGCATGTTCAGTTTTATTCAACACTGGGGTCGTGTGGCATCGGGTGATTGTTGTGATTTCGTCTAAACCCAAAAATGATCTAATTTTTTCCCCCCGCATTTAAACGGTCTACATTTTATCCATATATTTCTGTCAATTTGCTGTAGAGCTTGTTTGAATACGCTTTAGATCGATATGCGCCACCATGAACCTTACCAATTTCCAAAGCAGGAAGTCATTGTACGCTGTAAATGCAATTGCACAAATGTGGTTAAATCTGCACAGTTATTTATATAACGGCAGCAACTGTCTGTCACACTTGCATGCAACTGAATTTCCATATCGAGTTCACCTCTGTGAATGTAAGGTGCACTTTTGTAATTCTCTAAATCAAGCTGTCATTCAGACAAATTTTCATGTCACACTGGAGTGGTTATGACTTATAGAGATGACTATTACACACGGAACGGCTTTGTATGTCAAGCCCTACCCCTGTCACAGGTTTGAACTGCCATTGAAAAGAGGTTGTGGGGCAGCCGGGTGGCGTGGCGGTCTATTCCGTTGCCTACCAACACGGAGATCGCAGTTCGAATCCCCTTGTTACGTATTTGTTGTGAGTTTGCGCTGACTTCTCCGCCATACGTTCTGTGCGGATCTGACCTAAGGTAGATATGTGAATGATGGTGCTCATATCCAAGACCCCGTCACTCCCCGTAACCCCTCTTCCCATGGATGATAACCCATTGTTTGGGCTCAGTGTCCCTATGGGGCCCTATCCATTATAGATTGTTATTGAGCTGCAGATCATTTGTCACCTGTAATGGCACAGCGGGGGCTTTTCAAAATGCCAACAGCTCAGTGCGATACCTCAACGTGACAAGGCTATATATCCTATGACAAACCCAGCAGACATCTGAGGGCAGGCTACGGGCAGAGCCGCGCAAGCTAATGGAGAGCCCCCCTATAAAAGCTGGTCGCTGAGAGAAATGAGAAGCCGTTTAGGATGATGCCTGATGTAATCGGAGTGCTTTACATGCTTATTGTCTCCGTATACCGCCAAGCAATGCTGGAGGATGTGCAGTCTGCAGAGGGCTCTTAGTCTGCAGTTAGTCCCCCTCGGAAAGCTCGGTGTGAACTTAAAGACCCATCGGCATTCGATGCGCTTCGGCGACGTGGTTTCCTCTTTCATCACCGTGCTTTTTAATCTCCTCGCTTGATCACAAATAAACGTCTGGAACACCTAGTTCATCACGGTTTGCGTGTCCCAATGTTCAGCACTCCCACCTAGCCCCCGTATTGACTCAGCCAGCACCAATAATCAACCCACTAAGCTTTTAATCTAAAACACAATTATTGCCTATGACTCAACGGTTCAAGACAATAATGTTTTCTGTGTTGCGCCATAGGCTTGGCTGGAACACTTCAATTTACACCGTTCTTGGGCTAGTCGAGCAAAGCAATTACATATTAGTGTGTGAATACACATAATTAAAGTACTCTACACAGTCAGTGCTGTTACTGTTATGATGGCGCTGTGAAACAAGCCGTAATAATCACAACCCAATAAAAAAACAATAGGCTGTCTAACATGGTGGACTTCTTAACTAGTTTAAAGGGTATTGGGTGCCGACCGGAGCCTACAGTTTTGTTTGACTATTCGTACCTCTCATGTTAATAGATCGATCTTATGATCATGCATGACAACAAAACCAGTAGTAAAAATAAATAAATAAAAGGCCAGCAGCTTTTCATCAGATGGTCCGATGCCGTCTGCCAACACAGTGCAGGTTACACACTCCAATAAACAACTCATTTTAACAGACCAGCACAAGACCGTGAACCGTAAAGTAATTTCACGCATTTTATCTCCCAGTCCAGTGGGTTATCCGCTAGCATATGCAACAATGACAAGCATATTTATAAAGGTCCCCAGTTTCTCCTTATCGGTGCAGAGCTCCAGGGCCAGTGCTGGGTTAGCTAGTCCCATGGGGTAACCCTTGCCCCCGTTCCCCGTCTCTATCTGCCCCCCCCCCCCCCCGCAGCACTTTCCCCCCTTATCACTGGGAAGCCTGGCCCTTCCTCAGCTGTCTCCTCTTAGCTTCGCATCTGTGCTGGCACTTCATCATACGGTGAAGGAGCTACCCAAGCGTTTACACTGGGAAAAGCAACGTAACGGGCAGAATGCTTCGGCTCCATAAATCTGACAAGCCCCCTGGACAAATAAACATATCGGAGAGGCCTGACAGAACGTCATTATGAGCGCGCGCATGTGTGTGTGTCTGTGTGTGTCTGTGCGGGCATGTCGTTTCTTTGTGTCTTACGTTTGCTCTTCGAATCCCTCTGCTCTTTGCACGTATGAAACGGTTGTGTTTCTTGAAATCGCACGCTGTTCGCCGTCGCCGCCATTCGCCGTCGCCGCCGTTCTCACAATGTGTGGACAAGTTACGGTGGAGTATTTCCGCAACATCACGCTGGACGGGGGGGGGGGGTGAGAAGTTTTACAGATGTACATCGACTGACTTGCTCATCTAGATAAGGTTAATGAGGTTCCCATGATGGTCTACCTCAGCAGAAATGACGAGTAATTCAGTAATTCAGCAATTCAGTGTGAGTCATGGAAAGCATCTATAAAATCACCTGGAGTTCACAACAGAGGCAGGGCTTCATGTGGTCAGGTCAAATTGCTTTTTTTTTTTCCTGAAGTAAGGTAGGGGGTGGAGGAGGGGTGGGGGGGGGGTCTATTTCACCAGGTATTCACCCAGTCCATCAAAGGGCCCCCAAGAATAATGACTTATAATTCACCGACATTTATGGGGTAAACCACAGGGATACATGCCGGGTCAACACAGTGTAGGGTCACACTCAAAAACCTGGACCTTTTTTCTATGAGGCAACTGTGCAAACCACTATGCCGTCATGCCAGACCTTATTTATGCTCCTCGGGTCTGGAAACATAGCTGTACAGACTATAAAATAACAGAGACACAGGGGTGTCCAAGTGGCATAGCGGTCTATTCCGTTGCCTACCAACACGGGGATCGCCGGTTCGAATCTCCATGTTACCTCCAGCTTGGTCGGGCGTCCCTACAGACACAATTGACCGTGTCTGCGAGTGGGAAGCCGGATGTGGGTATGTGTCCTGGTCGCTAGACCAATGCCTCCTCTGGTCGGTCGGGGCACCTGTTCAGGGGGGAGGGGGAACTGGGGGGAATAGCGTGATCCTCCCATGTACTCTGTCCCCCTGGCGAAACTCCTCACTTTCAGGCGAAAAGAAGCGGCTGGCGACTCCACATGTATGGGAGGAGGCATGTGGTAGTCTGCAGCCCTCCCCGGATCGGCAGAGGGGGTGGAACAGCGACCGGAATGGTTCAGAAGAGTGGGGTAATTGGCCCAATTCAGTTGGGGAGGAAAGGGGGGGGGGGACATAAAAAATAAATAGATAACAGAGACGCTGCATTTGCTAATGTGAACCGCCATCACAGTCCTCTCTAAAATAAAACATTATTGTACATCCAATATACTTCTCAGTTTGATGGTTGTTTTCTCAGCTGATATTGTATTTTCGCTGATGAATCTCTTAATGCCTTAGCTTAGAGCTTTTTTAAGAGCTATCATTTCAATGGATCCTCATAACGGAGGCCTCTTTGCTGTCGATGTGTCAGTGAGTTGGTGCTTAGCCCTTGAGGGGCCATTGCTTGGAGCCTTAATGAAGAGCAGTATGTCACAGGCCATATGGCAGAAGCCATGGTGGTTGTACAACCATTCAAAGCCAGCTGAGATTATGTCGGAAGTGCAACTCTGTGTGTACACACGTGCTACTGTATAATAGTTTATTTGTGCACACTCACTGACGTTTGGAAAGCGTCGGCACAGCGGGGCTTGTTACGTGTCTGCGTGCTTTTTGTAAATATGTATATGTATGATTGTGTGCATGTGTGTGTCAGTGCGTTGCAGTATGTGCCAGTAAGGCTGGCTTGAGAAGGCAAACAGACGGCTGGGTTTTCATTAGCGCGGGTCAGTGGCTGAGAGTGGGCCCTGGGTGGACTTCCTGGGCAGACAGACTGTCAGCCATGCAAAATGGACACACGGGAGCGTGCGGAGTCTGTGAGGATCCAGCAAGGTGAAAGGTCATTTATGGCACATAGACGTGTGGAACTTGTACTGGCACACAATTAGGCCTTGACAACATGCAGACATTTCATTGAGTTAGTTAGAGTAGAGGAAATTATAACTTGAGAGGCATTTGAGTCAAGTTTTAAATGTTTTATGTGACTACAAAACGAAACTTCCCCAGCTCTAGTTATCTGATCAAATTGAGTCAATAAACCAACAAAATAAGCAGATCTTGCCAAAAATCCTTATTAATATTGGGTTGGTATAGTAATCCCTCCCTGAGAGAGAGGCTCCGTTTCTCCCGGCAAAGTTGTCGGTTTTAAAAAGGAAAGGAAAAGAATGGGGAAAAATAAACATCTGTTTGCAATATATTCAAGCGATGCAAATTGTACTTAAGCCTTTGTGTCATAATCCAGGCATTGTCGGGTGGCATAAAAAAACATGACAAATTG
This sequence comes from Lampris incognitus, assembly GCF_029633865.1. Lineage (NCBI taxonomy): Eukaryota > Metazoa > Chordata > Actinopteri > Lampriformes > Lampridae > Lampris > Lampris incognitus. The sequence continues at coordinate 18,123,639 of NC_079223.1, forward strand.
ACTATAATGCCCCTTAAGACATTAACAGTAATGACCTTATTCATTTCACACCATTACAATTACCCAGCCCAGAGGCTAGGCTCAGGCGGCCCCTGCCTTCTCTCTCTCTCTCTCTCTCTCTCTCTCTCTCTCTCTCTCTCTCTCTCTCTCTCTCTCTCTCTCTCTCTCTCTCTCTCTCTCTCTCTCTCTCTCTCTCTCTCACCAATCCTGTGATTCAGTTTCAAGTTTGACTTGCAGAATGCTTATTACGTGCATTTTAATCAGGCTAAAACCCCACAATGAAGCGCAAAAACACACCCAAACAGACAAGTAGTGCAGGTGGATTTATCCCAGGATGCCTCCTGTGATTTGAGGAGAGGCACAAATGTACAGCAGTAAATTACCAAAAAAGTGGATTGAACTAATTAGATGCTGCCTTTCAAAGGGGGTGGGGATGGGGTGTGTGTGAGAGGGAAAGACAAGAGAGAGAGAGAGAGTATGAGACAAGATGTGTACGTATATACAGGGCGCTTCGCAGTGGTCCATTGAGAGAAATTATCGCTGTAAACAGGAGCTTGCATCTCATAAATTCATCTGAATTCATTTGATTTGACGGCTGGCCTCCTGATGCCATTTTTGGCAGCAGGCAATATCTCTGTCAAAGAGGATTGCGTCAGCTGCCATCAGCGGTAAAGCTGAGAGTGGGCAAGGAGGAGGGAGAAAGAAGGACAGAGAGAAGGGAGAGATGTGACGTGGGGCCTACCATCTGGTCTGATTGCAGGAGAGCAACAGATAACTGCTGCCTTAGCATTCACACCTTGAACATCATTTATAAAACAATGCATAGGATCCATAATAAAAGTGTACATGCACTGGGGAATGGACGATATGAACATTTCATGTCACAGTCATCCTGGCCAAAATAATTGCGATTCATAATATTATCCCGATAATCATCAAAATATGCTTAAAACTGATGGCACAAATATTTTTATTGCATTCATATTGTTAAGAAACAAATATTTTTATTGCATCACAGATAGGACACATCTTTTTGGCTGGACCAGCCAAAAATTGACTGAGTGATCATAATTAGAGAGAATGACTGATTGAATGATCAGTTTGACATGACTGGGCCGCTGGATCAGGTGACCAATGACGGTTCCAGCTAGCGGCAACCAACAACGTCACTGACATTACATGATTGGTCGGCCGACTAACCATGTCGCTGGTAAACACAGAAGTGGGAGGTTCCCTACTGGCCATGAATCAGTGCAGCAGTTCGCATACTAGCAAATGAATTACTGCTTGTGGATAGTCCAGAAACACCTCATTACAGGCCAGTGGGGCCAGCCCTACGAACACAAATGTCCCTGACTGACTGACTGACTGAGTGGTCAGTTTGACACGATTGGGCCTCTGGATCAGGTGACCAACGATGGTTCCAGCTAGCGGTGACCCATGATGTCACTGAAGTTACGCAATTTGTCGGCCGACCAACAACGTCACTGGTAAACACGTGAATCAGCGCAGCAGTTCTAACGCTAATGAAACGTAATATATTGCTGCTCGTGGATACTATTGAAATACATCATTGCAAAAAAAGTCCAATTCACAAGCACCAGCGCTAATTGCCACATGCAGTTAAAGTAAAATTCATTAGCGTCTTCAGAGAGTTGGTGGTAAGTGAAGTGCATTTATAAGGGGTGTCACGCCCAGACTTTCTAGTGATCATGGCAGCAGTGATTATAGCCAGGTAATTATTTCATATAAAAAATAAATTGGTGCTTTTTAACTGCATAAATAATCAGGGATTAAAAACTGCTGTCCAGTACAGCCGCTGTTCATGGAGCCGTGTCAAAACAGCCACCTTTTAAACGTAGTCATGCAAAAACAGCCGCTTTCTAAATGTAGTCACGGTCCAACCATATACTAGTTTTTAACCTAATTTTACTGAACGACCCTTCTAGAGAAAAGCAAACAAGGACAGAAGACTCTTGCCAACACCCAGCAGGTCATCACAATGACAACTTGCCAACAAAAAGGCCAAAGGCCAACAAAACCTCCACCATCACACTCGTCACACTGGGTTCCGGTGGGACTATCCGGATCCCATGACTGATGGACGAAGGTAGCGTCTCGGAGGACGCAATTCCTTCGCAAACAACCAGCAAATGATAACAGGACAGTTACTGCATTCACATGCTCCTTGGATGGTCCCATTTCCCGAGTTGGGAATTTGTTCTTCCAAATCAAATGTGTTCCTGCGCTTTTAAAGTGTAATGTGGAAACAACATGGATGCTAAAAAGAAGATGTGTTGTATTTTATAGCTCAGACATGTTGCTGCACCATTACATTTCCTAAAACCACTAAAATTGCTTTACCTGACTTACCAGGGTTAATGCTAATAAATAATATTTCCAACTCTTCTAGGTCACTCTACGTGGAGAGCAACTAACGGTTACAACCTAACACCATACGGCTTAACTTACAAATTACATGTGAGCAAAAAAAGTTATATGCAATACGTGAATAAAAAAGCTTCTTACCATCAACATTTTTTTAAAATTGTTATTTCAAAAAAGCTTGTATTTACAACAAACAGGTATACAATTGTCATACAGAGGGAAAAAAAACCCACAACTTTCGTCCACCATGTTTCTGCGTATATGACGCCACAAGTCAGCAAGTCATGTGCCAAAATCTTCGCCGACTTTCTGAGTTGTTCTGACTTGAGGGGTCGTTCACATTAATTTTCCCAGTTGGGAACTCATTTTTCCAATTATTCTGACACCACATGAATGCAACAAGTCACCAATCAGCCAATAAACAGCAAAAACACTTCCCTGATCATGCAGAAAAGACAGATGGAAAAAAGGTGGGAAAAAATCTCCCAAGTTAGGAAAAGTACAGTCCAAACTCCACACCAGACAGGCAGTCAGTGGTAAAGTGAGTTGCGCATGTGCGAGTGCAAGCCAGCATGAAGTGCAGAGAGAGAGAGAGAGAGAGAGAGGTTATTCGTGAAGATATTCACGGTTATCCTCATTTACAATTACCCTGATAATGGAAATTCAAGATGAACTTTTTGCAAGTGTTTTTTTTTGATCCACAATCAAATCCTTTATCGTCCCATCGCTATCATGCAGATAGTGTTCCTTTTATAAATCACAATGCACCTGAAAATGAGCACATTTGGATCAGCCTCATATTCTGTCCTCTACACACCCACGTTCAAGTATAAATGATCAATCCAAAGCACCTCGTGAATGCTGATGCATATAGATGAGCCTGCTGATCAATACTTCTTTTTGGTGAATCAGGGCAACAACCGAGAGGAAGACTAAGAAAGCGAATGCTTACGACACAGAAATTGGGGTGCTTGTGGGTGAGGCGGAGGTTAGCAAGCACATATTGTTTGGTGGCCACAGCAGAGGGGTCACAAACAAAAGGAAATGCAGTGAGTGGCAACATGTTGCTGCTGCAGTTAATGCAGTGAGTGCGACAGACGGGACAGTACTAGAAATAATAATTAAAAAAAAGGTGGTCAGAGCTAAAGGTGGAGGCAAAAAAAGAAGAAGAAAAGAATTGCATCCCACTGTCAGAGCGTGTCTACTACTGATGGGGGCAAGGGCACACCCACGCTCACATCGCTGGAAACACAGATGGCGTCAATACTCATGGAACCAAGTGTGTGTGGCAGCCACTGTGGTGTCTCCGGTGCACTCTCTGACAGCACAGTGGTGTTCACTACAGCGAGTTTAAACAGAGAAACCATAGGAAAACTGAAATCGTACTTGGTGATTTATGCACAATGTTAGAATTATTAGAAACTATTCATGTGGCAGCTTCTGGGTGGCGTGGCAGTCTATTCTGTTGCCTACCAACACAGGGATTGCCAGTTTGAATCCCTGTGTTACCTCTGGCTTGGTTGCGTGTCCCTACAGACACAAATGGTCGTGTCTGCGGGTTGGAAGCCAGATGTGGGTATGTGTCCTGGTCACTGCACTAGTGCCCCCTCTGGTCGGTCGGGGGCGAATGTTCGCGGGGGAGGGGCAACTGGGGGGAATAGTGTGATCCTCCCATGTGCTACGTCCCCCTGGTGAAATGCCTCACTGTCAGGTGAAAAGAAGCGGCTGGCGACTCCACATGTATCGGAGGAGGCATGTGGTAGTCTGCAGCCTCCCCGGATTAGCAGAGGGGGTGGAGCAGCGACCAGGACGGCTCGGAAGAGTGGGGCTACAGGTACAAAGAATCACAAGTATGTAGAACAATATTGTAGTCAGCCTTCAAAAAGAAGCAGGGTCTTTTTTTCCCCAAAAAGTGGATCTTTTCATTCTGAACTGCAGTATACCTTATGTGAAGCCAGCCTTTGACTTACTATGGCTACACTTTATAGTATACTATAACGTAGGATTGCCCAATAATGGACATTTCAAGCTTAAAAATATTGTACGGTAGTCACTATGCACTTTCAATTTCATATGTAGGCTCATGGGATTGAAATTTGGGGAAGAAATTTAAGAGATGCCCTTGGTAAGAAAGCAACTAAGGATCTTGGCATATGGCAAACCCTCCCACAGAAGCAGGACCCTTAAGAGAGGAATCATTCTCACAGTGTCAGACTACAGCTGCAGTTCTCAAGCTCAATCCAGGTTGGACTTCTTTTTTTGCCCTATTCTTTACTCTGCAACTATAGCTGAGAGGACTTTCAGAGAAAAGACAAGGGGCCTCATTTATAACTGTTGCATACGCACAAAATGGGGCCTGAAAGAGGCATACACCACTTCCCACGCAAAAGTTGGGCTCTATAAAAACAAACTTGACAGGAGAATGTGCGTACCTGTACGGAAACGCCGACCTATGTGTACGTACATTTTGGAGATGGGAAATTGGCGACGCAGCTGGTGAGGTGATGAATTAAAGCCAGATTGTTGAAATTAAAGGCTAGTTTCTGGGTCATGGCGTGTATAGACATGACTAGACTAGAGAGAGAGGGGACGGCTAGACTGTATGGTAACTAACTGATGAAATTATCATCATTGGTGGTAGTGGGGTACTGAGGTAGACCGCAAGACTATCATGTCAGAATTTTATTTTGGTCTTTTGTTGGCTCGTGTGGCAGCTGCAGACACAGGATTGATTGCACTCCTGATGAGTTCAGTGACCAATCACAGCACATAAACACAGTGAACTTATGATAATTTTATTGTCATCATTATACATGTTCTGAATCTAAACATTGTTTTTGTCAGGGAACAGACCTTTTAATGAGATCCGAAAATAACCTTAATGATCTCAAGTTGTTTTTAATTTTTGGTATTTCCTCCCCATACTGCCAATACAGTTTAGTTTGTTTTTAGCATGTTGAGCACACTGCGCAAGCCATACGTGGCTACGTTCCCACAGTCTATGGGCTAAATACATGGGACATATAACTAGTCATTTGAGACAGGCTTTTTTTTTGTTTTTTGGTGTCCATTAATCCAAAAACTAAGAGGAAGCATGCTACTTGCTCTTTGGACTCCATGATGATGATGTTGAGACAGCCAACTCAACTGAAAACACTTGTGCAGCTGTCCATGGTCTTGGCATCAAACCTTTCTTCTGCCTCTTAAGGCTTGACCATTGCCTTGGAGGCTCCAGCTGGAGCCTGCAGAGCCAGTAGTTTAAAATTGATAATTCTTAAAACTTCTAAGTGCTGACAATGCACAAGAGGGTGTCTCTCTTTGTTGTTAATTAGATATGAAAGTTGTTGAAGCTTTAATTTTACATGAGCATGCTGATCCTAAGTTGGTCATGAATAGTTTATAGACATAAAAAAACAACAAAGAACACAGACAAATATATTTTCTCATAAGTCACTTGTAGCTCCATAAGAAAGAAAGTTTGGGTGATTTGTCTTCAGTGAGAGGTCTTTGAAGCATTTCAATAATGCTGTGGTGAAGGGACAAAATACACAGGTTCAAGCTAGTTTACTACCGTTGCCGTCATGATTGGTTTTCAAGATCAAGAACACAAATCTGCATCCACTACCAGCGGAGTATGCTCACACTGAGAGGGGACAAGGGAGGTATCTGTGGCCATAGAGGCTATCTTAAGCATGGCATTTCTTCATCTTTACCAGGGGAATATCAAAGAGTATCTTTCTGTTATAAGACTCAGTGTGTCGGAGAGCACGGTCTTATCACTTTCTCTGGCAGTGCAGAGTTGAGCGTTGCATGGAGGTCATTCAAGGTTGGATGCTTCAGACTTAGCACACACAGCTGTAACCTTTACAGCTCTCTCTCTCTCTCTCCCTCTCCCATTTTACATTTTGAGCCCTTGTATGAGAGAATGTAGTCTGTTTTTTGTCAGATTCCATTAGGCTTGAACTGTACTGTGAAGCTTCTCCTTCTCTTCTCATCTCTCTAAAAATGTTTACTCTACCCAGACCAACTTGCGCTAGAAGATAAAACATCGCCGAGCAGTTAGCCTGACAAATATTTTATGGATGATGTAATCTTACTTTGAAATTTTGGCTGCTCAGATAAACCCAACAAAAAGCCCAAAGGACAAAAAAGTGGGAGCCTAAACCTAAACAGAAAAAAAAAACCTATCGGCTTCATTGAGGAGAGAGAAAAACATTGAGACTTGGTGAGCGGAGCATGATGCTACATATGTCTGTGCTCAATAAACAAGTGTGTGTATGATTGAGACTCGATGTTTAAGCTTCAACACGCGCTTCAAGATTGTAGGGATATCTCCAATTGAATAAGCCGCCGATCACATATTTCTTCTGTTTACCCAGCCTTTTTGGCCTTTAGGGGACATTTGTCTTCCAGATGGTCCTCAATTCCACTATGCTATATTCACTTGCTCTATGAGAAAACAAATGGAATCAAATCAACAAACAAGAAAACAGCATGTGACTTGATATTGGACTGTTTTTATATGGTCATAACAGCACAAAATCTGTATGTTTTAATTTTCCTGAATTCAATCAAATCTATAATACTTGTTGCTACACTGATCATGCCAAAAGATTAAAACCACCTGATACCACTGCCATCAGGGAATACCGTTGCCATGAAGGGGTGTACTTGGTCTGCGACAATGGTTAGGTAGGTGGTACGTGTCAAAGTAACATCCACATGAATGCCAGGACCTAAGGTTTCCCAGCAGAACACTGCCCAGAGCATCACACTGCCTCCACCGGCTTGCCTTCTTCTCATAGTGCATCCTGGGGCCATCTCTTCCCCAGGTAAATGGCGCACATGCACCTGGCCATCCACATGTGAAAGAAAATGCGATTCATCAGACCAGGCCACCTTCTTCCATTGCTCCATGGTCCAGTTCTCATGCTCACATGCCAATTGTCGGCGCTTTCAGCAGTGGACAGGGGTCATCATGGGCACTCTGACCGGTCTGCGGCTACACAGTCCCATATGCAGTTGCGGTGTTGTGACAGCTGTCTGTCATAGCCAGCATTGACTTTTTCAGCAAATTGAGCTACAGTAGCTCTTCTGTGGGATCAGACCAGACGAGCTAGCCTTCACTCCCCATGTACATCACTTGGGCACCCATGTCCTTGTCACTGGTTCATCGGTTCTCCTTCCTTGGACCACTTTTGGCAGGTACTGACCACTGCATACTGGGAACACCGCACAAGACCTGCTATTTTGGAGATGCTCTAACCCAGTCGTCTAGCCATCTCAATTTGGCCCTTGTCAAAGTCGCTCAGATCCTTACGCTTGCCAATTTTTCCTGCTTCCAACCCATCAACTTCAAGAAATGTCCGTTCACTTGCTGCTTAATACATCCCAGCCCTTGACAGGTGCCATTTTAACAAGATAATCAATTATTCACTTCACCTGTCAGTGGTTTTAAAGTTTTGGCTGATCGGTGTAAAATACTATTTGGTTGGGTGTTGCTGTTGGGTCACTTACTCATATTTCATTTCGTGTAACGCTTAGTTAGAAATAGTCAGTTGTAATTGCTATGAAAGGAAAAGAGTATGCCTGTAATATCTGAAGGTTAGAGGTAGAAATTGTATTTATAATGTCTCTCCTTGAACAACTTGTTCTCATGACTATATGATTTCTGATACTCTGTATTTAAGCAACATGTCAAAGCATAAAGTACATCAGTTGAAATCAGCTACAAAGAATATGTCCTAGTTTCCCATAACTTTATTGTAAATCTAGAAACTTTAAACATGCATTCAACATCTTTTTATCCTTCAATCATGGCTGTGTTACTGTAGGTCTGGGAAACTGAAATTAGTTGTGTGCACTGACTGTCAGTGACTTTCAGAAGTACATTTTCTCATGGGTATTATAAAAAAGAAAAGGAAATGAGAAAAAAATTAGACAAGTTGGTGTACAGCTCTGACATACGGAAGAGTCATCTATTTATAGAGGGTGCCATTTTATTTTCGTGAAAGAAGTTACATCTTCTGTCAGGTGAGAATTTGGGAAAAATACAGGCTACATACACTTTTAAGTCTGTCCTTTTAGATAAGCTCCCACAATCATTTTCATAAGCTGGTGCCGATGACATGACTTCTCTTGCACTTCAGGGTCGTCGGGCTCATACAAATACGGCTGTATTGGAGTTTGCCTCATGAAGTGACACTATAACTGACAAACATCCCAGGGAAATTTTTTTAACTTTTTTTTTTCTTAAACCAAACAAAAGTACAAAGACATAAGGTAAAATAACCCTGGAAACCCCCGCTGTTCAGACAAGAACATTAAGCCTGTGAAGCGTGACATTTTTGACAAACTGGCATTCAGCAAAACACACCCAAGTAAACATAAAGGTGTTTTTTTTTGCAAGGCAGGCTACAACAATGAGCTAGGTCTTAACTCCTAGCTCTTAACGTGTTTTTGTTTCTTTTTTGTATAAACATCCATCCATCCACCCATTATCCAGGCCACTTATCCCGAGTAGGGTCGCGGGGATGCTGGAGCCTATCCCAGCAGTCATTGGGCGGCAGGGAGCGGGGGAGACACCTCTCCCCAGGGCATATTATTTTCTCCACAGCACATATTTAAATTAAATCGTTTTCAATATCACATTAAATTAAATAAACTATAATTACATTTGTAAATGAACGACCTGTGGTATTTAAATACCGTAAAAATGAAAATAAAGTGTAGGCTATTGGTATTTCTTACACTGTGTCCGACTACCGCGTCGCATCGGATGCTCGCTGTCCACAGTGAAGCCATCATGTAAACAAACCACCTGCCTATCAGACTGGAGAAGGTCCTCGTGCGTGACACCGCGCTTTTCAGCGCGAGCGGTAGGAGGTAAATAGACACGCGGCTACCAGAAAAAGCTGAGCTCAAAATGGCGCGCTGCGTCGCGTGGGGCCAGTTAAGACGTTCCAATAGATTGTTTGCATATGACGCGCGAACTGTAGCTGGAGGGCAGGAAGTGATGTTCTACATGGGAAGCATGATCCCAAACTCTCAAAATGCCGGTTGCTCACATCGATTAAACCGAGAAACTACGAGGAGTGTTTATCGAGGACCAAAAGCTGTTGTTCGTAAGGGGTGGAAATACGAGAAATTGACCGAAAACGCTGGAAAAAATGGCCGGCGAACCGTCGTCTGCGGTCGGGAGGAGCGGAGTCGGGTAATGCTCGTGTGTGCAGTGACCACGTCGTCAAAGGTAAAGCAATCGTATGTGGCTATGTTCATCTTACTTTCTGTTTATACCTTTCTCTCATAATATCGTCTAAACTAGCACAGTTCGGACTTTCCTCCATCTCGTCCGTTCTGCTTTTCACTTCCTGCCCTCCATCTGAATCTCGCACGTCATCAAAATCACGTGACTGCAAACAAGCTATAGAAAATAAAGCAATAAAACGAATTTTGTCGCTGACGACCGATTGCTTTTGTCAAATCAGTTTGATTTCAAAATTACTTTAACCATCGAAGTGAAGTCTGTAGCTAACCCAATTCTAAGTTTAATTCTAAAGAGATTTCCCTGTTGAACAACCACTTATTCAGATTATTACAGGTCTAATGTTTTAAATATGTATAATAGTATTTCCTGTTTCGTTTGCTTTGAGGGACTTTTATTCCGAAATTACGAATTGATTCTTAGGAAATAAGGAACATTAACGGTGAAATGAGATCTAATTAAGTCGAAATTTATTGTGTTAGCACCCTCCAAAGAGGCACAAGGTTAGTGTTCTTTGTATTGTATTGTTGTGTGTTTTTGTGCTTTGACGTACTTTTGAAGCCTTAAGGAACTTCATAGCTCTTCTAAGTTGAGTGTCTGTTAACAGATGTGAGAATGTTAAGCTAGGGTAACGCTTGAAGATACATGGCTATGTAGTTAATGTATTTCTGTTTGTGCTTTATATCTGGCTCTTACGGTGGTTTGGAGTTTTTAAATAAATGAAAAATCATCAGTTGAAGTGTTGACCATCATTCGGTGGGGATGCTACACAGTCTAATTGTAGAACAGCCTTGAAACAAAATTGAGACAGAAAAATCAAGAGTAGGTTAAAACCTATATATGGTTGGTCCGCGACTACTTTTAAAAAGCGGCTGTTTTGACATCGGTTCCATGAAAAGCGGCTGTACTGGACAGCAGTTTTCAATCCCTGATTATTTATACAGTTAAATAGCACCAATTTATTTCTTTATGAAATATCACCTGACTAACCCTAGAATTGCATCGCTGCTATTCGCAGATGTTGTGTTTTGTTTTTGTTTTTTTGGCTTCATCACAACGCGACCTCCAGCATGCACTGGGGCGGTTTGCAGCTGAGTGTGAAATGGCTGGGATGAGAGTCAGCACCTCCAAGTCTGAGGCTATGGTTCTCTACCGGGAAATGGGGGATTGCACCCTCCAGGTTGGGGATGAGTTGATGCCTCAAGTGAAGGAGTTCATGTATCTCGGGGTCTTGTTCACGAGTGGGTAGAATGGAGTAGGAGATTGACAGGTGGATTGGTGCAGCATCAGCAGTGATGCGGACGTTGTACCAGACCATTGTGGTGAAGAGGGAGCTGAGCCGGTAGGCAAAGCTCTCAATTTACCAGTCATTCTTCGTTCCAACCCTCACCTATGGTCATGAGCTTTGGGTAGTGACCGAAAGGGTGAGATCGCGGATACAAGCAGCTGAAATGAGTTTCCTACGTAGGGTGTCTGGGGGCTCAGCCTTAGATATAGGGTGAGGAGCTTGGCCATCCGGAGGGAGCTCGGAGTAGAGCCGCTGCTCCTTCGCGTCGCAAGGAGCAAGTTGAGGTGGTTCGGGCATCTGATTAGGATGCCTCCTGGGCGCCTTCCTTTGGAGGTTTTCCGGGCACATCCAACTGGGAGGAGACCCCGGATAGACCCAGAACTCGCTGGAGGGACTAACATGTCCAATCTGGCCTGGGGACGTCTTGGGGTCCCCCGGGAGGAGCTGGAGGGCGTTTCTGCGGAGAGGGACGTCTGGAGTGCCCTACTTAGCTTGCTGCCACCGTGACCCGACCCCGGAGAAGCGGCTGATGATGAGATGAGATCGGAAATGGCTACTGCTGCCATGATCATTCCAATGAAGTGATGGTGGTACCACCAACTCTCTGAAGACGTGAGTAATTTTACCTATAACTGCGTATGGCTGTTACCGCTGGTGTTTGTGAATTGGCCTTTTTTTGTTGTTGCAATGAGCCATCTCAGTCGTCTCTACGAGCAGCAATATATTACGTTTGTCAGCGTGCGAATCGCTGTGCTGATACACGACCAATAGGGAAAGTCCCACTTCCGTGTTTGCCAGAGACGTCCTTGGTCGGCCAACCAATCATGTAACTTCAGTGACATTCTTAAGACGCTATATGATTTCATTTGGAGGAAAAAAAAACATTATCTTAAAAAAGAAGTTATCAGAGGTAGTAAAGAACAAGGTGGTCTTGAAGTGTTGGATTTTAATTTATTGAATGATACTTTTTATGATTAAGTGGTTTATAGATTTTTTAAAGAATCCCAACAATTTAATTTTATTTCAATTCAATTTTATTTGAACTCTGAGGGGACTTAAAACGAGTGGAATTTGAACTCCCCTTGTCTGTACAAATTTGTTTTGTTTTTGTTTTTTCCCCTCTGTATGACAACTGTGTACCTGTTTGCGGTAAATAAAAGTTTTTTGAAAAAAAGAAAAACTTCAGTGACATCCTTGGTCTCCGCTAGCTGGAACCGTTATTGGTCACCTGATCCAGTGGCCCAATCATGTCAAACTGATCAGTCACTAAGGGATATTTGCATTTGTAGGGTTGGGCCCACTGGCCAGTCCGGACAGAACAGGCTCACTTCAGTCAGCAGGGGAACACTTGTTTTACAGATATTTGGCGCTATCTGTTGTTGCGAATATATACTGACATTTAAAAGTCTAGACCCGAATATAAGACGACCCCACTTTTTCTGACTTATTTGCATAAAAAACATCTTGTATACGGACCAATATGGTAATTTGACTGTGGGAAATTCCCTGCTGTTGTTTCCACCCTGTGATGAACCAACAGAGCTGCCAGAGGCATTTACACAATGGCAGCATGGGTAATTTTATTCAAATGTTATTTTATTTTACTTTCGTTTTTAAATCCCATGACAATGGGGAGGAGCACATTGACATTCTGGACTCATTTCAGAAGCTTTCACTTATGCAGGCGTGGTGCTGTGAACCAAGGGAGAGAGAAAACAACAAAGTTAACAAAAACTGTGAAAGTCAGAACAGATCCATGTGAAATAATGCATGTCATTTATTCATAGTGTTCCCCTGCCTTTGGTCACGGTTTGGTTGTGGTGAATTTAAGAGGCCACCCTGGTGCTGTCAAGTGGCATTTTCTTTCTCCCTCTTTCTTTCTGTCTATTCTTTTCTCTCCTATCTTCAGGAAGTAGATAGACCTTTAAAAAAAGCACTTAAAGTAGAGGTGGCCATGTTGGTCATTGTTACGTCACTCTCCACAATGTTTGTTCGATGGCAAGGGTGTCACCAGAGTTGAAGCCAGGGGGCTCAGCCATCCCTCGGGGGGGGAGGGGTCTACTTCCCCAAGAGAAAATATTCCAGAAAACAACCTCAAAGTGCCTGTTCTCCATGGACCTTTAGAGTGACACAGTGGTTAGCCCAGTCGCCTCACAGCAAGAAGGTCCTGGGCTTGAACCCCGGGGTTGTCCAACCTTAGGGGTCTTCCTGGGGTATTCTCTGTGTGGAATTTGCATGTTCTCCGCTTGTCTGCGTGGGTTTCCTCAAAGTACTCCGGTTTCCTCCCACAGTCCAAAGACATGTAGGTCAGGTGAATCAGCCATACTAAATTGTCCCTAACTGTGAATGTGTCGGCCCTGTGATGGACTGGCGGCCTGTCCAGGGTGTATGCCCAATGCATGCTGAGATAGGCTCCAGCATCCCCGCGACCCTGATTGGGATAAGTGGCTTGGATAATAGATGGGTGGATACATATATTGCTGGCACTGCAGTAAGATGGGGGTAATGTGGTTTTAGCGTGTTGTGTTTGTTCCTGAGACAATTTCATGAATGTGATTCCAGAATTTATGTTTATATAAAACAATGAGATCATATTACACTCATGAATATGTCATAAGGCCTTGACTAAAAGTTTCAAGTGCAGCCTGTACCAGTGGCGGATTAAGGTGGTCATAGGCCCCTAGGCTTCTGTTTGTGTGGGACCCCCTTACTCATCATGCTTTACCAGAAAACAAGTACAAAACCATCCAGACCCACGGCACACCTGTACTTTACGTGCAGGCACAGTACAGTGTGCAACAGTTAGGATGCGTGCGTGTCCTGCTAAACATCCCTCTCAGGTCGTCCATGAGTGAGTGAGTCAGTGACCACAATTTGCCACGCAAAGCCCACATTGGCAGTTGTGCGCTGAGTGGGAAAGAGTAATTTAGTCCCATGTGTAAAAGCGTGCTAGGAATACACACTCGAGGTGCACTGGCATAGACACACATTGAGACGACCTTTTCTATAAACAGCAATGCTACAGAAAAAGGCGTTCACAGTGCATCTGTAAGCTGGTAACAGCTTTTAAGCTCTCCAAACCAACAGGTACACCATCTGCAGCAGTTTTACCAAGGCAAAATCACAACATCTTTGCAGAGAGACAAATGGAACCGCTGTGCAATACTCAAATAAAACAAAGACATAAAAATGCAACAGATACAGCAGCAGCACATAACAGCAATAATGCAACAGCAGCACACTCATACATACATATTCCTTTTTAAGTTTTGCTTCTTTGTTTTTCTGACGGAGAAGTCCTTAAAAAAGGTGCTAAAATCCAAGTTGCACAGAATATCACTTTCAATAGACATCAGGGACAGGTGATTGAGTCTGTTTTGGCCCATTGTGGATCTAAGTCTATATTTAGCAAGTCCCAGTTTTGGAAAAAGAACGCTCCCCACTGGCATTGGTTACAGGCAAAGCCATAAATAGTCCAAGTGCTAGATCAACATTTGGAAACACTGACTGTAGTTTCCTTCCTCTTATAAGTTCCAGCAGTGGCCTTGCTGAGGTGTGTCCCCATTTTCTTTAATAAATTCTCTGAATTGTCCAGTTATTTCTCCAGATCACCTTCTGGAGATTAGCCGCTCCTGTATGAAGATCGTGTAAGGAGATGGATGGAATATTGCTCAAACATCCAAATGTCTGCTGAATATCTTTGTAGGAGCGATACCTCTGATCCAGTTCTGCGACAAGTCAATCTATGATGGCGATAAAAACTGCTGCTTTGAATTTGTCTCGGCCTGATCACTCACGGTCAGGTTCAGCGGATTAATCTGCTTGTTTTTCCGTTTTCTGTGCCTCTGTGTGTCCACTTTGAAGTGTTGGGACACAGTTGCAGACATGTTTTTTGCATCACTCTCAAAGTTGTCAAAATCGTCCCGTAGGCTGGCCACATAATCCCTCAATGAGCTGATCAAATTAACAGCATTACGTAAATCCAGTTCAACTGCCTGTGGAGCCGTACTAGTCTTGTGAATACGCTGGAGTATGTTGTTCCACATGTTACACAGAATGCACAGTCTCGGAATCTCTCGACATTTGACATGTTGTCTTGGCCTGACCCCATCTCTAACCCGATCCCCTTTTTCTAACATGAATCTGATTGGATAAATGAAATGACAGCTCATGGGTTAATATATGAAAGGTTGATCTGAGAATATCACTCACTTGCAGAAATTAGGAGAACCAAAGCCAGCGGCTGCACCCTTATGGCAGCAGCAGCAGCGTCTGTAGGGTCCTAATATCAGCTTCCTCTGTGTGTCATATAGTCTCCGATGAGTTGAAGTTCAACTTTATTGTCATATGTATTTAGAATACATTGACATTTTTGTGCTCTGGCTCTCTCCGCCTTAACAAAAGGGGCACAAGGACAAGGGACACCCCCTCCCAAAAAAACCAAAACAAAACAAAAAACACTACAGACCTACATAGACCATGTGCACATGAATTCATACATTATATACACTATACAGTATATGAAAATGCAACAATGTAAAGTGAATATGGGTGCATCAGCTGTTCAGCAACCTGAATACCTGTGGAAAGAAACTCTTACTGAGACGTGTGGTGTTGATGCTCCGGTAAGAAGCAAGAGCAGAGCATGAGCGGGGTGGCTGGTGTCCTTACTGATGTTTTGGGGTTTCCTTTTGCAACGAGTGGTGTAAATATTATGCTGTGGTAGTCCCATGCAAATGACCTTTTTTTTTTTTTTTTGAATTTTTTTAAATTTACGTTATCAGGTGCAGTTACACAGTACAGTCAGTCATGTGTTCAAGTACACAACACATACATAGATGTCTTAGGAAGCAGTCCATGGATTTTGGCATCCTCTCAATGTCCATATATAGTTCCCATTCTCAAAAAAGAAAAAAAGAAAAAGGAAACAAGAATGAGTAGTGACATTTGTCCATCAGTCCTTTAAAGCAGTCTGCAGTCCTGAGCAGTCAGGCTGCCAAACCACACTGTGACACAGTCTGTCAAAGAGACTCTCCATGGTACTGCCATAAACGTTTTGGTACTCATACCAAAACTCTTGAGAAAATACAGTCTCGAGGGTGTTCGGGTGGCGTGGCGGTCTATTCCATTGCCTACCAACACGGGGTTCGCCGGTTCGAATCCTATTATGCTGTCACAAAGGCTCTGTTAAAAGGTAACTATGGGAAGCCGGCTGTGGGTATGTGTCCTGGTTGCTGCACTGGCGCCTCCTCTGGTCGGCCTGGCCGCCTGTTCGGGGGGGGGGGACTTGGGGGGGGAATAGCGTGATCCGTCCTCACGTGATGTCCCCCTGGTGAAACTCCTCACTGTCAGGTGAAAAGAAGCAACTGGTGACTCCACATGTATCAGAGGAGGCATGTGGGGTGGGGGTGGGGGGGGATAATAAATAAATAAATAAATAAAGGTAACTACATCTGGTGGTGTCTGGTGTATATCCTTTTAAGTATAACTATAGTCAACAGTCTGTCCAGTCTAACACAGCTGAATTTGAAAACCCGTTTTTCTTTTTTTTTTCTTCTTTTTTTAGCCTTCCATCCACATTAAGCAGGCATTTTCGAACTTTGAAAACATATCTTTCCACCAACGCTCTCCAGAGTGGATCAATTCCAGCACTCTGACCTTGTGTTGCAGTATGGACAGGAAAAACAGAGCTTTTCAAAAGCACTGATGTGTGATTCTCATGAGAGCAGCATAAAGCTGCTGGGTCAAGAGGCCTGCACATGTCCAGTAGACAAGACTAGCTGTTGTTATTTTTTTTTATCATTTTGGTGTTTCAGTGTGGTTGGTGAACGCCTCACAAACGATCTGAGAATACGAAATAGTGTGGATGGAAGACATTCGGCCCGTGTTCGACATGACAAGTGTTTTCACATTCCTCCGGGTTAGTATGGACGTAGTCCGAGAATAAATACTGCAACTTAAATAGGAACTCCGCTGGTGATACACGGAGGAGTCATGACAGGTCTGTGCTGTAAAGACAAAAAAAGAGCTAGTTAAACATCCAGTTCAGTCATTTCAGGATGGCATCCATGTGCCTTAATCAACACAAAAGGACAAGTCTTGTGATAAAAGTACTTTCTATAATAAACATTTCACTTTAGTATACATATACTGGGGTAGCATATAATACATATAATAAGGTAGAACACCTGACAACATTCATGTTATCATTGCCATTTCAGGTTGTAGCAGTATCGTTGTGGCCCAGTCCATATCAAATGACATACCTTTTGCATGTAAGATGCCCTCATCTAAATACTCATATTCTCAGGTGAGATTATTTTCATATCACTGCAGCACACATCAACCTTGCTGGAAAACTGAACACATCGGTGTACTGAATATGGAAATAAGTGCATGCATTGTTCATGCATGTTGATTTCATGCATCTGCACATTGCCTTGCTAGAGGAAGAGTGCAGCAAAATTCAAAATACGATTCTTCCTCCACATGTAAGCTGTCCATACTTACCCTGCTGTGTAACTAAAGTGATTGTGGTGGTGCACATTTCCTTTCTCTTTAGAATCAATGTTTTATGCTGTTTTGGGTGTACTTTGGCATTTGAGCAGAAACTGTTCAGAGCCTTTTTTTTCAGATTAATGTCCTGTATATTGCATTAATGCATTGTTTGGTATTTTTACTGATGGGTGTGAACTATAGTTCTGCAATAGGGCTGATAATCAAATTACATTAATAAAAACAAGGCAAGACGTGTGTGTGTGTGTGTGTGTGTGTTTAAGAAGACTGATTGTTGCACACATTTTTTTTATTATTCATAGGTGCTTATTACCGAATTAAAAACAATGTTTGTACTCGCACTATTCGTGACCTCAATGCCAAATTTCTTCTCAGCCATTATCATTTATTAGCCTGCTTCACAACCTTCTTATGATGTAAAATCTCGAGTGCCCCTATCTTTTCTCAGCTTCAAAAGATGAATTACACTTTTTTTTTCCCCAGCAGCTTGCATCCTTTGCTCTTTCCCCGAGAAAAATTAAGGCAAAACAAAACAATAGTGAGTGATCTGGTGATCTTAAGGCGAGTCGCGGCCAACGCTAATTAGCGTTGCTGTCAGGCGGACGTGACTAGATGATTGAGCAGCTGTCTCCAAATGCAATGGAAGTTTAGCCATGGATAGAGCTCGATGAAATTAGCGTTACGGCAAATCAGTCAGTCATGCTTCTTTATGAATTCCGGAGTAAGGTCCACCGCGCCACTGAAGAATGGCCCGCCAGTGGCAATGCTGGCCGAATACAAGAGCCATAATTAAATCCCTGTGTGTTGCTCCCATGAATGATGCCACTCTATTCATCCACCCAGAGATCTCCAGCCTCGTCGCAGCGTGGTCTCTTTTTCGAGAACACTGAGCTATGGGAGTCATCGCTCATGTAGGCACCGTTTGCCGTAGGCCCGTGCCATCCAATGTTCCTATCATTTTGGAGGGATGCACAAAAATCTCCAAGCATGTCAGATCAATTACAGATAGGGTTTAAATGGGCTTTTTATCATATCTCAACTGAACACACTTTGCATTTAGTAATTTATAAATCCATAATCTTCATGTCTTGTTTCGAGCTGAACAAGAATTATACTACCAGAATCAGCAGTTTTAGTTTCCTAATATACTTTAGATAGCAATCTGAAGTAAAACTGATTCTCAGAAAGGAAATAAAAATAAATGCCATTTTGGTATGCATTGTCTTCAAAATTCAATAAGTTCCTGGCCAACACTGTAACATAACTGTGGAAAATAGGGAGTGTGGAATCCGGAGCAGACATGCAGTGCCTTAAGTGGAACACAGTTTGAGGTCTTGTAAATGTGTCCTCCGCTGTAAGATTATTCAAATCAAGTTGTTTATGGCCCCGTTACTTTTGTCCGTATTATTGTGCAAGGCAGTGGGAGGAGTAATTGAATTACAGATGTGGAAATCAAGACACTCTCCAGCACAGAGAACTGCTCCATCACTCTATCCATGCAGCGGCAATCCAGCCGTGGCAATCAGCAAAAAGGCTGAGCTGTAATCGGGCGCCAGGGAGAGCTCTGGGGTGACCTAATGAGACAACAAGCTCCATCTTATTTCCATTAGCATCCCTGTACCTTTCCTTTCCTCGGCTTTTAATAGGCAATGAAGCCTTGTGAGGGTGACATTCTCTCTCTCTTTCTCTCTCCCTCGTTTTTTTTTTTTTACAACACCTTGCCATCTTGTTTGACCTTGTGCCTGCTTGCCATACTGTTTTTGTTTGTTCAAAACCTTCCCAACTATCCTTGGGTCTTTTTTTTGTAAATGTTCTGTTACCTCCTTTTAGCCCTAGCCAGGCCCACCCACAGAAATGGCTGGGCCCCTGAAAAGGTCCAATGAATGCCCCCCCCAAAAAAAACAACCTGCTTTACTCATATCAATGCATGTGTGTGCTCTCTCTCTCCTTACTAAACACATACTACATGTAAACTGAGAGAGACTCAGTAACGGGGGCTACATAGCCATAGGCACACACACACACACACACACACACACACACACACACACACCAAGGTCAACAAAGATCTGCTCTGCTACACTTACACCACATATTTCTTAGTAGAAAATGCAATTTCTTACCTTACAGCTTCAACTTTGCCTCTTATACAGCCGTCTTCCTTGTCTTACTGGATGCAGAGTCATTTAAAATGTTTATATAGTCCATCTGTTTAGCTAGCTCACACTCAATCGCAAATATTGCCATAATCATTGCTTATATCAAAATAAAAAAAAAATCAAAAGTCAAAATATGTTTAGGATGAACATGATTATTGCTGGCTTCCATGTACCCCTCTAGTGGCTGGGCCCCAGCAAGCCCCCCCCCATGGGCGGCCCTGCCCATGGCGACTTCACCCTGTTCGCTTTCTTTGCTTTACATGGAAGTTGTGCCAGTTTTCTCATATTTTAGGTATACTTCACAGAAGGAATGTACAGCTTGGTGGTACCAGACCCATCCCCCTTTCCCTTTCTGCCAATGGGGGAACTCTTACATGCTGCTCCCATGTGGCAGGCAGGGGGCCGTGCTTTAATCAAACAATCTGCCTGATCAATGCGCCCTATGTGAAGCTAGAGGAAGGAAGATGGAGGGATGACGGATCCACAGTCAAAAAACAGGGACAGGTGGAGACAGAGAAAGAGAGGCAGAGAACAGAAATAAAGATCAGGACCAGTTGCTTTCTACGAACTGTACGGTTGTCAGCCTAGCACGTTTAAATGTGAAGCTTTTCTAGTGACTTTTCTTGGGTTTTAATAGCTGGGCATGAAGCATGCCATTCATACAGATTTAAAGATGGTACAGAATAGAATAGAATAGAATAGAACTTTATTTGTCATTGTACAAGTACAACGAAATTGGATTTTCACTTATCATTTATCAGTCTCAATTTAATTCTGATGTCTCTATAGGATGAACATAATCAAATGAGACAATCAATGAGAAGATTCAATATTGCTACATGATGATTCCAAATGATTGTCTCCGGCTCAGATTCCCCGTGAAATCTGACTAAACGATTGACGGCACACAGACGGGATACAGATCCTACAAACAGCTGTCTTTCCAAAACACCACTACGTCTCTCACTCTCCTCTTCAGAACAAATGCACAGTATGACAGGGTGAATGCAGATCTTTGTGACAATGGAGTCGTTCTTCTGTGAAACATGACAACCTTTGTCCACAGGGTTGCGCAGAGGCAACAAAAATCCAAAACTTCTTGTAACATGTGCACACTACCATTTCAAAAAAAAAAAGAAGAGAGATACAAATGACAGACAGTGAGCCTACAGTGAAATGTATTTGGTGGGATGGGAACCTTTTCTCATTAACACGCAGTGGCTACAAGAAACATTGGAAACGTTTGGGGTTAACTTGAGGATATTGGATGAAAGAGAAAAGGAGGCCCCACGTCTATGACAAGTCTGTGGACGGTGGTGAAGTTTTGGACCTTGCGTTTAGTTTTCTACTTTGCGTTAGTGATAAAAAATAGTAACTAGGATTTTAACATCTTGCAAGAACGTTCTGATCCTCCGGCTTTGGTAGGATGGACTGGTCAGGGCAATGGCTGCAGGACATGCCCGATTCCCCCTTTCTGCTAATGTGTTACAACCACCCCTCCTGTTAGTGAACTAAAGGTGTTCAACAGTATGGCAGCCATGTAGCTGTGTGTGTGTGTGTGTGTGTGTGTGTTCGTGTGTGTGTGTGTCCTGGATCACCACCTTGCCATGATGGAGAAGCTTCCTTGTACCAATGATCCCAAGAGCTATACCGTCTAGATATTGGCTCCTGGTAGGGTCACCCAAGGTGGATTGGTCAAGGGGGAGGTTCCAGACGAAGCACAAGCCAACAGACCCCAATGGCAGAATTGGCGGAAAATGTCTGTAGGTCACAACAGTGGTGAAGGCAGATGAAGGCTGCAACAGAGAGTGATCCGCAATCATCTTGGTTCTCCGTGCCATTGGACTCTGGCCACCCCCTGCCAAGGACCGTGTGGTGGCTGCAGGTGCATCAGCCTCTCCATGTAGAAAGTTGTCACGCGCAGGCGTCCTCCTGCAAGGATCTACGCCCACCTGAAGACCCATAAGGACCTAGAAGGAGAACAGTCATACTTGACCCTCGAGTGACCGCCGATGATGTGTGTGCATGTGTGTACCTGCCTTTTTCTTTGTAACTTTTTCTGTCTCTTAAACGTTCCTCTTTTCTTAGTGTATTTCTCCTACTCTGTCTCTCATTGTCCTTAACAGTCTCAGAACAGCTTTATTTCCCCTGTCTCTATATCGCTTTCTCTCCCACTCTGTTTCTGTTTCCTGCTCTTTAACTTCATATTTGATCTGCATCTCTTTGTAAATGTCTCGTTTTCTGTCGTTGGCTATGTCTCTCACTTAAGTCTTCACTTCTCCATCACTTGCTTCCCGCCTCACAAGTTCTCTGTATTATTTTCCTTCTCTCTCTCTCTCTTGCTAGTTCTCTCTTTTTGATAACCAACTTCAGAGAATCTTTTGCTCTTACATTCAGATTAGTGGGTGGTGAAGGTTAAAAGATCCTAATGTCGCAACCTTTCCCTCTTTTCTCCATGCTTTGTAGCGTTCCTCTCGAGAATGGAACTGTACGTCAGTGCTCACTGACTGGAATGAATGAAGCTGCTGTTAACTAAGATCTGCAAGTGTGTGTGTGTGTGAGATGTGTGTCGAGGTCATCCTACCTCCCTGTGTGGTGCGAGGTCAGTCGAGATACTGTTGGTTTAATAATCCATCACGCCGGGTATCTCTCCCAACCCACAAGGTTACAGGCCATGACGCTTGCTGAGATTGCTTAATTGACCCACGCACTCGTTCCCTGCAACTTTCTATCACGTTGGGCATGATATAAACAAACCATTTGTAATTTTCTCCTCTTAATCAGCATGACAGCCCAGAGGCATATGCATGTGCTTCAGAGAGAGAGAAATCCCTAGATGTTTCACAACTGCCACTCATTTTCCTGGTGCAGAGGGTTGTTTTTTATTTTTTATTTTAAAGTTGCCTTTAAATTGTCACAAACAAGCCTGCCAGGGCTAGGAATAGCAAGATACAGTCCCAGGTGCACTATTGTTAGCTGCCAGACCTGGTCTGACGTTTCTCTCTTTCACAGTTCTTGTCTAAATTACAGTAATTGACTGGTTTCTTAGCACCCATTCTTCTACCAGTGCATAATCAGTAATGCTTAGTGTCACTGGTGTGAGAGAAACAGAGCGAGAGATAGAGGCCCTGGAATGACTGGGTCTTTATGAAATATGTCAGTGGTGATCAAAGTGCCATTATGGGAGCTTGTACTTATCAGTTTTGTTAAGCAACTTTGCAGGCTCTCAAGGTAGCAAGAGCTAGTCTCGAGGACACGAGTAGCAAAGAGGCTTTGGGAAATGTGAAAACTAGGTGTTGTGGCAACATGGAGATGAAATTTGCTGTGTCTGGCTATGGTATTGTTAGTTTTATGAGACAACTTTGGTGGCACTAAATGAGAACTTGTTTGGAATACAAGAATAGCAAGAAAACATTGCATGTGCTTACATAGTCGATCTGATTGTTTTGCAGATCACTAGAGGTGACACTTAATAACATCAATCCATCCATTATCTTGACCGCTTATCCTGCTCTCAGGGTCGCGAGGATGCTGGAGCCTATTCCAGCAGTCACTGGGCGGCAGGCGGGGAGACACTCTGGACAGGCCGCCAGGCCATCACAGGGCCGACACACACATACACACACACACACACACACCCATTCATTCCTAGGGACAATGTAATACGGCCAATTCCCCTGACTCACATGTCTTTGGACTGTGGGAGGAAACCGGAGCCCCCGGAGGAAACCCACGCAGACAATTGACAACAAAAAAATAAAATAAAATGCAAAACTAAAGAGCAATGAAAAGCAAAGCACCATTTCAGAAGCTGTTTGTGAGTCTTATGGAAGTTTTTCCCACACATGTTGCGGCTTCTCGGCACTGCTGAATTGCTCCGGGTTGTTGCCTGCTGTACTCAGACAGGACTTCAGGGTTCGTCTCAGACTGGCGGACAGACGGACTAGAGGGAGCCTGCGTCTGTATTCCCCCTGTTCATAAGCTCATTCGTGGCCTTTTCCACGCCGCACTTGGATAATCTGGCCTGTCACTGTGAGTGTAACATTACATGAACCCTGGAGCCATCCCACAGTTTGCTAATTAACTCTCCTCATCAGTTATGACATCACGGGTCTTTTCATATGGCACAGTAATAAACCCGGAGTAGTCTCAAGGATCAAGGCATTGAGATGGCTCCCCCCCCCTCCTCCAAGTGGCAGCAGATATTACAGGGTGGCAAATCTTGTTTTTATAGTGGGTCTCTCTCTCTCTCAGTTCGGCAAAAATCTTTTTATTCATGTGTCTCTCAGACATTCGTCAGTCACAGGTACTTGAGTTAACAAACTGTACCCTAAATCTGTCAGGCACTTCACCTCCTTTTATATAGACCCTCTGTGCATACCTTTTATGTGTATCCGCTTCCCCGTCCAGTGTACTCGGTGTTATTGTGAACGATACTGAGATGCCAAAGTAAATTCAGTGTCTTTTTTTAAGTAATTTTAGTATTCCAAACTACTCGTCGCTGCACTGTACCGTCTCCCCTTGGCTGTCAAGCTTCAAACAACAGCTTTCTCCAGCATGGAGCGCTTCCCCCTTCCACAGGGGCTTGAGTAGGTGGATTATGAGATCAGAAAAAACAAACTTCAAAAAAAAAAACCCAGCCCTCCCTGTTCCACCGCACACACTCCCCCTAGCAGTGCACTTCCACTGTTACGAGGCCGTCTACAGACCCCCCCCCCCCGGAAAAAAAATCAACCTCTTTCGGTGCTGCAGAGGGAAGAGTAATGTTTAAATGGCTGATAAAGAATGGCTACCGTTGTCCTGCTTTGACTTGCTAAGTTGCCTCAAACGCATACTCACGACTAACTCTTTGGATATTTACTAACTTCAAATCAAGTAAATGCATAGAATAGAATAAAATAGAATAGAATGGATTACTCTTTATTAGTCATTTTTACATACATACAAATGAAATTTACATTAACCCATTCCAGCTGTGTAGCTAGGAGCAGTGGGCAGCCGCCGTACAGCACCCAGGGACCAACTCCAGTTCTTCTTTCCATTGCCTTGGTCAGGGGCACAGACAGGAGTATGAACCCTAACATGCATGTCTTTTTTTGATGGTGAAAGGGAACCGGAGCACCCGGAGGAAACCCACGCAGACACGGGGAGAACATGCAAACTCCACACAGAAAGGCCCTGGGACGGCCTGTGGTTTGAACCCAGGACCTTCTTGCTGTGAGGCAACAGTGCTAACCACTGGGCCACCGTGTGTCATAACTACTGTACCGTCATTATGATTATGGAGACTGCTGATTGCTCATTATTTCCTCTAAAGAGTTATTTTGTGATCAGGGGTGTGCTTGTATATTTGGGGCCCAAAGCTAAGCTTTGGGCCACACGATCTAAGGCCTATTGTTACTTACAACTTGACAAAGAAGAAGAAAGACTAAGGATTTAAATAGCACTTTTCTTAAAAATGATATGCTACTGTATGTATAACCCCAAACACCTTTCATTTTGTTTAAGTCCGTACCACTGAGGATGCACTTGTTTAGCAGATAAAATGGCATTTCTTACCTTACCTAATTATTTAAATCATGTTACATTCCCCATATATTTCTGAAAATCCTTTTGAAAAGGTGTTGGGGGGCGACGTTAGATTAAAAAAAAAGGCTGATTTTTTTATTTGTATTTTATATTATTATCATTATTGTTTTTTTTTCTCTTTTACCTTTTTACACACCACTAGGATACAAACACTTCATTTTTATTTGAGCAGTCTCTTGCACGGCACAAGGATCAGAGTATTCCTCGGAGAGTGTCAGCTTGTTTTTTTTTTTACACCAGACCCGGAGTGGGTGCAGAATAGGCTGTCTCCATGTGAAACAACATCAAATGACTAAACATCTATTTTCATTTCAATAATTCAGTGACAAAACCATTTTCATTTGGAAGGTGAGATTTTTACATAAGTTCAGATGTTTATATCGCCTCTGTGATTACTGTTAATTTACTTTGGTGCTCATTGCTAGATTGTATGGCATGAAGCTTTAGCCTGTATGGCTCTAAGATATGATGCACATTTGCTTATAGAGGGGATTTTCCTAAAGTATTTTCATGAAAACCGAGCGTGGCGTGCAGAAGACTAGATGCTGAAACTGTACTCCGTGCAGAATCGTGGCTGGTTAAACTCTCATATCTACTAACATGGGTGCAGAATGGGTGCAGACTACGCTTACAGGCTTTGATGTACAGTAAACCTGGTTGTAGCTGGCAGGCTATTATGCAGTTATATAAGTTCATATTCAGCCGGCAGGGGGCCCCCACCTGGCTTGGGGCCTCACGCAAGTGCGTGGGTTGCGTTACAGCAAAGCACACCTCTGGTGTCTGGTTTCTTACACGCACCATGCTGAGAAGTGTGTGTATTTGTAGGAGGCATACACTGACACTGTATAGAATTATAAAGGAAGTCTGGGAGGCAGTGATATTTTCTATATTATTTCTTTCCAATACAAACCTATTTTTCACCCCAGCTTGGAGCCTGGTGGAAGTTCATCTTGAAGTTTTACTGTAGGTGTATTTGAATTTCTGTATAATGGCTAGACTCGATGAAGGACATATAGCTGAGCACACGTTTGGTTCAAAACCTAGCTGTGTGCAGTTGCATTGTGGGTAAACAGCATCTTGTGTCAGCCGAAGCACCACAGCCACATTTCTGATGCTTGGCCAATAAAACAGACGTGTGTGGATGTGTGCCTATATGCACTGAGTCAGCACAATGACCGTCAGCGAGTGCTGGCTGGCTCCCTTCCCAATGGTTCTGCTGAGGAGGCTCTTCAAGTAAAAAGTGGTGAAAGCTGCCACGCCTTGTCTCCATCTTCTCGGAAAGACTTAGAGGGGAAGCAAGTTAGATTGCGTTAGCCCAACAGGCATAATGGACTTCCCCTGGGCTCAGTCCCCTCCATCACGGAGCAGCAAGAGCATGGTGGGTCTATTGGACATCGAAGTGCCTTTATGCATCAGGGAGATATTCTGAGCCACTGCTTCATATGATACATACCTGTGTGAGACTATAACTTCCATGACTGAACCATGGCTGCCTTTTAATGGGTTATCATCCAACATGCCAGTGTGAAGACTGCATGGTAATGGTCTCAGAGAAGTCAGAGATAAGATAGTAGCTGTTAGTATTCTGATATCGCTTGCTTCTGTTGGGTATGAAAGAAACATTGCATCATTTTAAGAGCACACCAAGAGGGATCCTCTGTAAACGAAAAGACAGATGAGCACCTACAAGGTTCTTTTCTTTGTAAGGACAGGCAGAACATTTTTCCATTTATAAAGTGTGTCACTCATGCAGTAGACAAGGAATAGAATGGAATAGAATAGAGCATTTGCACTACATGGGTAAAAGTATGACGTTGAAGTTTCACAAAGAGGTGTCAATCAAAGCAGTCCTTATCCACATTACTTTGTGGCATTTTAACTAAAATTTGCATAAATCCTATCCATCACACAACATCTCCATGCAACTAATTCATCTGGCGTGAAAATCTGTTTTTTTACATTTGAATACACCGTTGCAAACAGCAAAATGCAGCAAACACTGCCCCCCCCCATGCAGTTGGTCTTCCTGAAGGATGCATTTGCATTGAAATTGTGAATTATGGATAATATTCATTCAAACATTGCAGATACTCCTGCAGCCTTGAAATATAAAAGAAACATAGTGAGTGTATTATTTCCATAACATTTACCACCTCCTTCCACACTCATCTATGCTTGAAGCTGGTGCAGCCAATTTGTTTGGCCCAGAATGATTTTACTTCCCATTTGGGGCAAGAAGAAATGGAGGTCATTGAACAAGGAGCCAACAAGAGTTGGTGAGAGGGCGTAAAACAGCAGTAACATCACCGAGCCAAAGAACATTTAAGCCACTGTAGTTAGCTTTGGAAAGGTGAGCAATTTGGACAAAACACCCCTGAAAAAATCCACTCCTTCCTTCACGTTGCTTCCTCCTTCCCTCCTGTTGCCCCCCCCCCCCAAAAAAAAACAAACTTCATGTGTGTGCATGAGTTTGCCCTTTTTAACTGGCAACATTTGTGTTTATGCATATCTTTTTTTTTTCAGTGAATCTCTTAGTTTCACAAACACTGTTGTTGTGAAGCTCTGTTTTACTTATTGACCAAGTATTTATGAAGATTGCCATTTTAAAGTACCAGGCTGCCCAGTGTATGCACACAACATTGGCATTAAGTTAGGGACGTTGGGTGGCATGGTGGCTCAGTGGTTGGCGCTGTTGCAAGAGGGTTCTGGGTTTGAACCCCAGGCCATCCAGGTCCTTTCTGTGAGGAGTTTGCATGTTCTCTCCATGTCTGCGTGGGTTTCCTATGGGTGCTCTGGTTTCCTTCCACCATCAAAAAGACATGCATGTTAGGCTTAATACTCCTGTCTGTGCCCCTGACCAAGGCAATAGGAAAAAGAACTGGAGTTGGAGATGCCACTACGGGTTAAGGATGGGTTAAATGCAGACAAAAAAATCCATTGTAACCTGTACAATGACAAAATGAAGTGGCCTTCTTCTTCTTTTTCTTTTTTTAGCAGGGAATGGTCATTTCATTCAGAGCAAATAGTTTTTTTTTTTTGCTGATCAGAATACAGCTCTCAGAGTAGCCAGAGACCAGATTTTTTTTTCAAGGGCATTTACTTGATGGATATTTGTCAATATTTGATAGGAATTTCACAAAATTGTCTTAAAGAAAGTTGCCTACAGCAGCTTTAAGAGATTTTTCAGGCCTCTCACTGAGAAGAGATTCACACAATAGTATACTTTGAAGGTCCCCACGAGGTTAGAATTAATGTGCCTCGGTGTGCAGCAGGAGAAAAGAAACAACCTCCCAACTTGGGGGTTCATTTCCTTCTTGTAGGGTTTTTTTTTTCCACAAAGGTGTTCATATTAATTGTACAGAGCATTCCCCTTAAAGAAAGTAAATCTTTCTCCGGTGAAGTTGAATTGAGAACTAATAACTGTGTTCCGTTTTTGTCAAATAGCTGCAAAGGTGAAACAGTATGCCCATTTTCCCTTAAACTTGAGCAATGCATGTTTGGGATGCCACTGTTTGTGCTTTTGTTGGGTGCAACCTTTACGAATTTAACTCCAGACTTTTACATTCTACTACATATCATAGTCTGTACTGCAAACATCCCTGTCACCAGCAATGGGATGTGAATGCAGAGTGATAAAAGCATAGGCTAGAGGACCTTGGCTCTTTATTGGTGAAAAATGGCTTTAGCTAGCCTTGGGCCATCTCTGTAGGGAAAACAATCAAGCAGTGTCACAACTCAGCAGATGAAATGGTGTCTTCCTGTAAGGCTTACCTGGCAGCTAGTAATGGGTGGATAATGCTGTGGGGCATTGTGATTGGATTTGCATTTTAAGCATCGAAACTTGAGGTTTTTCCTGAATGCCAAGACTCCTCGTCCTTCTCATGTACAAATCTCACCCAGAGGACTTAAAGCTCTTTTTTTCATTGCCAAGCTAATTTTGTGTTAGCTACCAACACAAACTGGGAACTTGGGGAAAAAGAGTCTAAAGCTGGCTGAAAATGAGGCAATCCTTAGCCTTTAAACGCCAAAGAGGGTAGAAGAACACAGGATAGCAGCAAAATTTAGATGTGCGCCTCCGTCTTTCTCAGCTCTTTTGTTATAGTCAGATTTTCATTAGTGATCCAGCCTGCCAAAATCCCTTGCCCTCATTGCACACCCTTAACTGAGGCTTAACACTGCACAGGATTCCTAATAACTCAGCGGCTGTGTATCCTCTCTGACAAATGATTTTGACTTTACACTACAATGTGAAGGTGGTTTCGGGCCCTTGTTGGGGCCACGAGAGCAAACGGGCAGAGTAATGAGCATGCAATACCAGTAAGTGCCCTGGCCAGGCCACATCCACTCAGGGATTGTTGCTGGAGGGGATCTTGTGAATATTCAGTGTCGTTGACCAACCTTTGACTTCCTTAGCTATTATATATTAAAAAAAAAAAAAAAAAAAAACCCATCCTCATGTGTAGTGAAAAGCCGATGTTGACGTCATTCACACTGGGGATCTGTTCTGTTGGAGCTTATGCACAAAGCCTTCCTCACCTCTCTGCAGTTGCTTGTTTAATTCTCCTTGGCGCCACTGATAAGTGTATGTAAAAGTGATAATCCTGAACTGTACGTCATCTCGCTTTGAATAAACAAGTGGCGTAAACACTGTGTTCAGCTAAGCCCTTTTGCTGCATGATGTTGAGCAGAAACAGAAGAGAACTGAAGAAATGTGCGCGTACTTACATCATACAGCAACTACACTATAATAACTACCCGGGATTGACAGGAAGGCTGGTTCTGTCCCGAATCGGAAAATCATTTGCTTAGATCTGCATGAGTGCCATGCAAGGCCAGAGTGACGAAACTGAGACCCATTTCGAGTCCTGGCTGACATAAAGATCCCCACCATTGTTTCTTATTCCCAGCATTACACTGTTCTTCATTATGCTGCGAGTATAACTCAAGACATGTCGAAAACAAGTTTAGAAAGGAGCGAGGCGGCTACACAAAAGGTTAAAGGAGTCTATGCGTCTTGCGTAGGGATAGTTGGAGGTGTGGGAGGAATATGATGTAAGAGGCTGAAAGTGAAAGTAAATAGTGGAGAAGAGAAACTTGGGCAAGATGTCTTTGTGTGTGTGTACATGTGAACCAGCGGCAGGTGTTTATTTGAACGGTAGAGTGTGATAGATAAACTCTAATAGTAATAACTGGTCTCCAATAATAGTTAAGCCTAATGAAACCATAAATAATTAAGCACTCAAAGGGCACAATGCCCCCCCCACAAACACACACACACACATACACATACACACACCCCTAAAATTTAGGATTTATTTTGCCGTTTGTTTGCTGATCTGAGGATTGGGCTGAAAAAATGTGACACCCCATGTATGGAAATTGTAGGGCTTAACATGCTCTCATCATTTAAAGCCAGTTTAGTGAAGTGCTATAACTATGGCAGCTGAGAACAGGCGCAGGTTGGGCGTCCAGGTGGGGTGGCGGTCTATTCCGTTGCCTACCAACACGGGGATCTCTGGTTCGAATCCCCATGTTACCTCCGGCTTGGTCAGGCGTCCCTACAGATGCAATCGGCCGTGTCTGCTGGTGGGAAGCCGGATGTGGTTATGTGTCCCGATCGCTGCACTAGCGCCTCCTCTGGTCTGTCGGGGCGGCCTGTTCGGGGGGAGGGGGAAAAGCGTGATCCTCCCACATGCTACGTCCCCTGGCGAAATTCCTCATTGTCAGGTGAGGGAGAAAAAGGGGGGAAAATCCACAAAAAGGACAAAAAAAGAAAGAAAAAAGAAAAAGCACAAGTTTCCGTTTGTTTTTGCATGTACACACGACTCCAACGGTGAGAACGGTCCCCGCTTGCCATGTAGTCAATTATAGCAAGAGTATGAAAACTGTCTGCTTGATACACGGGGCCTTTTTCTCTGACTTGTTAACTCTACCATTGCTTCTGTTATAAGACAGTATGGGTTATTTTATTGACTGCCATCTCTGGCTGGTATATTTCAGATATCCCACCAGGAAAACACCGTCCATTCAATCATATTTGTAAACAAGTGCTAAAAATTATGCTTTCGAAAAATGCTTCTTAAACTTACCATTGTGACATCACCCACTAGTTGCCATGCACAGTATACACACGACTTTGAAAGATATGCTGGGGGGGGGGGTCGGTAAAAATCTTTTCAGCTTTCAGCTCCTGTCAGACACTGACAGGACAGGCGGTTTCGGTACACAAGACAAGACATGACACAACACATCAAGAGCTGGATTTGAACTCGCAGTGTCTTTGCCACTTGTAACGCTTATTGACTCACTGCTCCACTGGGCATCCCATGGCAACTGGTTGTTGACTATAAATGTTGAAGGCGAGTTTGTAAATCCTCTGAAAAGCTTTTTTTTTTGCCAGCCAAGAGAGGCGTTTCACAGATCAGATTAAAGGTCGGGGATGTGAGATGACAAAACCAGATTTAAGAGGTTGAGGTGTTGGCACTGGTGATCTCATGAGAGCCCATTGAGAAAGGTTCAAGACAGGGTCCCAAAACTTATTGCAGGGGAGGTTGAAATGCTGAGAGAGGTAGACACACACTTGTGCAAGTCCCCACACACATCCACATACCTTCATGTGAATGCATGCATGCATGCACAAACAAACACACATACACAATAAACCGGAATATGTTATGCAGAGTGTGTGAATTTATGGGGGAATGTCCACTTGTGTTTGTGCATATATGAAGTTCAGCCATTCTCGGGCTGGTCATTAAGGCTAGACAGTGAGTGGAGAAAGTCATCGCCAAGGTGGACAGATGCACCCGAAGGGCTGGCTAAAAGCAGGCTTGATCGAGGGCCCACAGGTTCTAATGGAGCAGCGGGCGATGACAAGGCGAATGAGGAGAGAACAGAGCAAAGGGGCAGTTTATTCACTGGCCACCCATTTTAAAAGGGCCACGATCAGACATGCCGATAACAACAAACAGAATGGCCTGGCTCAAATAAAGCAGAACCTCTTATCTCTACTTTGATGGAGAGAAGTAAGGGGAGGAGGGAGGGGAAGGAGAAATGGGGGCAAGTGGTGTTTCAATTCAATCCAAGTCTTTATTGGCCAGCAAGAGGAGAGTTCAGTTTGCAGACCGTGTTGACTGTTAAAGCAAATTATAGGTCTGCTCTGCAAAATGAATCTAACAAATGAAAAATCCCCTTCAACCCAAGTAAAAAGAGCTAGCAGCTGGATACAACACATAAAAATCACTTATCTGTGATTTGTGTAGGTCTTCCAGGGGAAGATAAGGCCACATCAGTTATGTTAATAAATCTAATTGCAGTTTGAAGGAAGGAGTCTCTAATTAATTTATTATTCACTCTGCACTCTATGGCAGTGCCATGTGGGCATCAGTTCAGACGTACCCAAATTCACCAAAGCGTGTCACACGAACATCAAAAATGGCATTGACCTCCTGACAAAATGCCTGTCATATCTCACAGGCTGTTGTAACTACAGTTTCTGGTCCATTTATAAGCTCAAGCTGCCATATCAGGCTATGATACAAAATATTAATACCTATATAATAGAGTTATTATAAAACATGGTCACCATTTTACCACACATTTAAGAGTTAATTTACTTGGAAAAACCTGCTGCAATATCAAGCACTAATTGTATTCAGAGCATAGTTTATCAAAAACAGTTCCCAGATCTTTTATAGATATCTATCATTTAAATTCCCTTGCCTTTGTATTTCTGCAGGTTTTTGGAGAGGGTTGCGGCATTTCAAAAATCTATTTCCATGACCATAGTTTTGAAAACAAACACCCAAAGGAAGTATTCATCACAAAAAGTCAGCAACATGGTTCACTAACTAACTGCAGCAGTGGGGCAATGTATAAAATGTACGTTCACGGAGAAAGAGCACATGGGGGACATGGGTCTTACCAACGTTGACTGGTCGAGCAGAGAAGGATATCTGAAAGCATGACATTTACATTAAATCCTGTACAGACCGACATAAACCAGAAAAAATGCACAACTCAGAACACAAATTTTTTTTTTTTAAATTGATATACCCAACGAATATACCTTCCATTTTGTTATTTGATTATTTTCCTTGTTTCTGATTCCAGAATTTTTGCTGATTCCATTGTAATTTTGACTTGAAAATGCACCACTGCTCTCTAATGGCACACACAAGTGCTATGGGCAAATAACACAAAATCCCATAATCATGTCAGCAGCAACACAGTGCATGCGCATGCTGACAAATGTACAGATGGTGAACACACTGATAATGATAGTGAAGAGCTCTACTTCCTCGCCCACAGTTTTGAGTTAGAATTGAGATTTGGCAAGTACCTTTCTTGATATATGGGGCTAGATAGTGTAATATATCTACTACTACTACTTTTGGCTGCTCCCGTTCGGGATCGCCACAATGGATAATCATTTCCATCTCTTCCTGTCCTCTGCATCTTCTTCTGTCACACCAGCCACCTGCATGTCCTCCCTCACCAAGTACCTTCCTAGCTGTCCCCCTCACTATTTCTGCAGTAGTTGCCCAGCCATCCGGCATCTCTTCACTACCACCCAGTGCCTGTCTTACCTCATCCCTGAATACCACACAACAGTATTCCTTCTTCAACTTCCACCATTTGATCCTTGGCTCTGGTTTCACCCTCTTCCTCGTCTTGATCTCCAAAGTCATCCTACAGACCACCATCCGATGCTGCCTAGCTACATTGTCCCCTGTCACCACCTTGCAGTCTTCAATCCCTTTCAGATCGTGCTTCCTGTATAAGATATAGTCCACCTGTGTGCACCTTCCTCCAATCTTATACATCACCCTGTGTTCCTCCCTCCCTCTTCTTGAAATATGTATTCACCACAGCCATTTCCATCCTTTTTGCAATCTCCACCACCATCTGCTCTTCCACATTCCTCTCCTTGACACCATACCTGCCCATCACCTCCTCATCACCTCTGTTCCCTTCACAAGCATGTCCATTGAAGCCCGTTCCAACCAGCACTCTCTCCTCCTTGGATACTCTCTCCACCACTTCATCCAGCTCACTCCAGAATTCTTCTTTCTCTTCCATCTCACACCCATCTAGCAGGGAATATGCATTGGTAACATTCATCATCACACCTTTGATTTCCAGCTTCATACTCATCACTCTGTCTGACACTCTCTTCACCTCCAACACACTCTTGACATACTCTTCCTTCAGAATCACCCCTACCCCATTTCTCCTCCTATCCACACCATGGTAAAGAGTTTGAACCCATCTCCGATGTTCCTGGTCTTACACCCCTTCCACCTGGTCTCTTATGCACACAGTATATCTACCTTCCTTCTCTCCACTGCAGTACAAGCTTGTTTCGTGCATCACACACTCATCAGTTTCCAATGTGGTTTAACAACAAAGAAAAAACATACAGCCAATAAATACTACATTGCCCCGCTTCACGCCCCTAGTTACTGTGCACAGCAACCAATGGGAGGATAGGAAACATTTGAAAAATAACATCAGAAACATTACAACCAATGGGGTAGGGATTGGAGCTCGTTTTGAAAAAGCAAGGACTTAAAGGGCTTTAAAATATAACAAAATAACATCCAATCGGGTACTTTACATATCATATAGTGGAGTGGTGCTGGAGCACATTTGGAAGAGCAGACAGTTAAAATATTAAAATATAACATCTAATAAAGGTCATCACATGTATATCATCTAATGGGAGGGGGAGTAAAGACACTGGTTTACTTGTAATTGCAAAGCAGGTATTTTTTTTTCTGTGTCTACAGCTGGTGGGCAATTCATTTCTGCTGTTCAAGGTAGACATATCAGGCTTGAAAATAATAAAATATTTCTCTGTCAAGCAAAGGTTACTTCTTTTGCTCTTACTTGAATATGCATTATTCTTTGTGAGGATTTTCCATGAGACAGAGTAACTGATATTCTTGTCCATCAATGACCAAATTTGGCAGCTTAAGGTCATTGCATTTCTTGGATGCTCATTCCTGAAGCTACTTATATGGGTGTTAAACACAATTTTAAAAGGCCCCTCTGTTAGTTCAATGTAAGTGTCCACTTTGCAGTTGTCTTCTCTTGTCACTGAAGCCTGGTAGATGACTCCCTCTGTCTGGCGTTTTCCTTCAAGAGGGCACAATGCCTCAACACGGCAGTTGCAGTTGGTGGTGTTTGGTTGCGGTGAGGGGGTCTGTGCCTTGGTGATGATGCTTGTGTCGTGGGATGAAATAACCTGCTGAACATTTGGCATGCAGCTGTAGCTCATTTTGACTGTGTTCCTGTTGAATATTTTTCTTAATTGATGGCCTGGGGTAAAGCACTCATCCAAAAGTTTGAAAAATAGTTTTCCAATTAGAGGCCATGGTGTGGCTGTAGGGAACATTATACCAGGTGATGTGCCAGGTGATGCTGCATGTTTTTTTGTTGTTGGTTTTTTTGTTTTTTTGTTGTTTTTTTGTTGTTTTGTTTTTTTGCTGGCTGTCACTATTTGATGGTGGGCTGTATTTAAGACTGAAATTATATCCACATGTTTGTAAGGCTTCTTGGTATGGGGGGGGCTGCTTCATTAAAGATGGCTTCACTAGACGATAAACATGAGAGTCTCTTATTTATGCTCACTGGGATATTTTTCAAGATGGAGGGTGGCTGATTGCTTTCTCTGTGAATGCATTGCAGTATATTATTGGGCTTCATGTATGGCCTGTATGTACCATTTCTAAAGTCTAATGAGATGTCAAGGGAGTCAATTTGGTTTTTGTTAGCCTCAATTGAAATTTTTAGCCCATTGCTTGCAAATGTACTACACATTTTCTTTGTTATTCTCTTGACTTCCGTTGCCGGTTTGTTGCAGACTGCCAGCCTGTCGTCCTTTTATAGCCCGACGTTAATGTCAAGGACGTATATATGTGTGTTTGTTATTTTTTTTCCTCTCCTTTTTGTAATGTATGGTAGCTGAATTAACTTAAGAGTAGCTGAGAAGGGGTAGGAAAAATAAGTGTATACTTCCTCCTACTCCTTTTCAAACATGTAACAAATAATCTAGTGTATATGGCGATCTGTTCACTGAGTTTGATATGTGGATTTATCAATCACTTCAGATTATTGGCAATGGATTATCTGTATGTTATATCCTGCTTATTTACATGTTCGAAATAAATAATTCATTCATCCTTCACTATCCCTTTTCACCTTCTTTGCTCCTCCGTCAACTGGGTTGTTTTTCTTTTGCAGGGTAGAGTTTCCACAGTTACTTCAGTCGTTCCACCACCCGCCATTGCCTAGCCCGCTGCTGGGTAGTCAACGCACTTCCTGTGCCATAAATAGATTCGCGGGGAAAAATCATGCCCGGTGGCGGACAGAATTGCATAGTGGAACCAAGGCTGATAGAGAACCAATCTAAACACCGATGGCGTCATTATACCATAGCCGTTACACTGTGCAGTCAACATTTACTTCATGATGATATGTTCAAGCAAAACAGTTGTCTACTTCCACTTTAACCTCTGCGTACTGCTGAGCCTAATTTATTGTATATAATCACCTTATTGGGAATGTGATTTTATTCATTCTTTACTTTATTAAGAAAGAACAGCACATGAAAAAACTGTGAGAGGGAAGAAGGGTAACTTACATCGAGTAAGGATACTGAATGACAAATAAAGCCTCTTTTAAATCCGTTATTTACCTCACAGTTTTTGCTCCATCTTTCCATTTAATTAGAGGTCTGTGAACTCCGTAATGAGGTTTGTTTTGGTTGGTTGATGGCTCTAAAAAGATATGGTTGCCACATAGAAGCACATGCACGTGAGCCTACACAAACGCACTTGAAGAAGATTTGACATTCAGCCCGAGAACACATTTAAATATTGTATGAAGATGGACAGGAAGCAATATTGATATTGAGTTTTTAATGTTTTAAAAAATCTCAGTTGTTTGGCTCAGGGAAGTCTTCAGAAGTGTTTGAAAAATAAAAGCCCAAACCCTTAAGAAACAGTTTTTTTTATTTAAAAAGGGTTTTCTTAATAACTTACTATCTTGACTGAGAGCTTCGAACTTTCTTTTTTTTCTTATTGGCTATAAAAGTTGACTTTCTGAGACAATGAGCCACAAGCGTTTCTTAGCCGACTATGTAGTGCCTGGGATTTTCACTTGCTTATGAATATTGTATGTCCACTGTCTGCCCTGGTAGAATTTATGCTGAATAGCAGTTGGTTTTTCGTGGGCTGACACCATTTAGTTAAGGTCTAAGGTACTTGGCCCTTTGCTGAAAAGACAAGTATCATTCGGCGCAGATCTTTTGTGTGATTATTACCAAATTACAGTCTTAAAGAATCCCTCTGGTCTTCCCGTAAAAGCGAGGCATGGGGGCACCGCATACCCACAGGCTGATGGAGTAGAGACTTTCACTTTGGCATTACAGGGAAACATTTCCCAGCAAATTGGCTGCAAATGAAAATCCCTCTTAAGTTAAATTGTCTGTAAATATTTATCATGCTAATAGGAAGTCATTTATTAAGGCCTGGTGTGGAGGCGAATGGTTAAGCGATGGGTTCTTATAAAAGTTGTATGGGAACATGAGATTAGCCAGGGGGGTCTTTGAGCTTTGATAAGTCAACCATGCCAGTCACAGTAAATGCCTGGGACTGGCACGTGTCATTGTGGCCCACATCTCGCCAGACCTTGTGACGAATGACTTTTCAAATATGGAGTTGAGAACAGCGACATTGATAGATGTCACTTTGCCAATGAAGCTTTTAACTCACTCCCTAAATTGAATTGGTACTGTGCATGCATTAAAGATTGATTCCTGACTAACTGTGTATCTCTCGTCTCTTTCCCTTTATCCCTATCTCTCTCTCTTTAATCTCTATCTCACCCACCCCCCTCTACATCCACCCCTGCTGTCATCATCTCCCCCGTCTCTTTTTCTCATCCTTACTCCTGAACGCTTGCTGACATTCACCTCAACAGGTAAGACAAGTAACTCAGTTCTGTCTTTCTCTCCACACACACACACACACACACACACACACACACACACACACACACACACACACACACACACACACACACACACACACACACACATACAAAAGAAAACACATGAGTTGTGAAAGGCAGTGGCCCTGCCCATTGCAGGTTCAGTGACTCGGGCTTAGTCCACCGCTGTCCTGCTAACATGTCTTTGAAAGTTGAGTGGAAATACATTGTCCCACTTTATCATAATTCCACACTAAGTCCTGAGGTGGAGGTGGGGGGACTCAAGGCTCTGGCCATATGTGCACATAATTACATTAGACTTTGTGAGCAGCTACAAGGCCACATTGATTGTCTCCCTTTCTTTAATGAAATGCAGAGTCTTTGGAGCTGAAAGGGATCAGAAATCCTGTGCTGCTTCGGGGTAAATACAGGTTTCAAAAAGGTCAAAATGAGTGAACAATAGCTGACAGCATTAGCTTTTCCACCCTGTGGATTATTATTCAGCTGCCATGCCCTCTTGTACTTGTTTTTCAATGAGCAGTGATAGCTTACATATGGATTTGCTCCAGTTGGTTCAGCGGGTATCATTGAAGCGCCAGAGTGGGGTCTCCACAAAACTTCTTAAAACATTCAAAGAAGCTCCGATCTTCTTCCCTTCCCTTCTTCCCTTTTTTGGCTGAGCAATAGAATATTGAATTCTAGGTTTTGGTTCCTTAAGATGGCTTGTCAAAAGAATAGATGGGTTTTTTCAGTTCTCATACACACTGCAGGGCCCCTTGCATGACATAGCCAGGATTTGATCTCACATTAAGAGGGACACATATATACGTATATGGGAAAGTGCCATTGTTATTCCTCATTGTACTGTAGGTTACAGGTTTATTGGACCACAGAAAGTTGAATCAGTTCATCTGGACACAACGTTTATTGACAGAAATGTTTTATCACTCATCTAAGCGACCTCTTCAGTCTCAACTGACTGCGGGTATCCCCACCCTTATAGACAATACAGTGGCATAATGATCGAAACCAACGATCACTTTCATATGAAGTAGAAGAAAGCCACTTTATTTTGTCATTGTACAGTTACAATGAGATCTGTTTTCTGCATTTAACCCATCCTAATGTAAAGGAGCAGTGGGCAGCTGCAGCACCCGGGTAGCAACTCCAGTTCTTTTTCTTCTTGTCTTGGTCAGGGGCACAGATAGGAGTATTAACCCTAACGTGTCTTTTTGATGATGGGAGGAAACCGAAGCAAACTCATGCAGGCACGGGGACTACATGCAAACTCCACACAGAAAGGACCTGGGACAGCCTGGGGTTCGAACTCAGGACCTTCTTGCTGTGAGGCAACAATGCTAACCACTCGGCCACCATGCCGCCCCAATGCAAAATTTGCAAATATGCAAATTGCCCTGAGCATTAACTAGAGTTTCTATGGCCATGTGTACTATTCACAGAGGGTTTGGGAATGGTTGCAATCACAGCATTGTAAGATGGTGACAGACATCCTCTTGGCCCCCCTCCCCCCTCAGTTCAGGGGTGGGCATTTCCTCTTCATATACATAGATGGCCTCTTTGAATCCCCATTCAAACCAGCATTCCTCCCTATCAAGGATGTGCACATCCTCATCCCTGAAAGTGTGGCCACTGGCCTGTGGATGGGTGTAGACTGTGGAGTCCTTGCTCTTCTGTATTGTGCCATCCTCTTGCCCAGATGAACTGATTCAATTTTCTGCGATTTTCTTACCTGGATTATTGAGCATGCATAAAGACAGGTTCATTGGATAATTCATTAAGGGGGCTATGCTGGGGCGGAGTGGGAACGATTATATCTTGCAATACATAAAATATAATATATATGCTTAAGTGTCCCTGTGGTCTTGCATATATTGGAAAAACAACAAGAGCCCTTAAAACTAGGATCACTGAACATAAGTGTGCCATTCATAATCAGGATTTGACAAGCCCAGTTGCTGTCCATTTTTTAAAAAAAAAAGCCCACCACAACATCCACTCTCAGATATACTGGCATTGAGGCTATCAAAAGCTCTTGTACCAGAGATGACATTGACTCTACACCAAAGGAGAAAGCTGTTTTGCATTTATACACTGGATACTCTCACACCAAGAGGTCTGAGTGAGGACTTTAGTATCAGACCATTTTTTGATTGTTTTGTCTGTGCTCTTTATTATGAGTTGTGCCAAATATTAAATGGTTAGACAGGATTAACTCCTGTGCTGTCTTATTTTTATCTGTGTTATGTTCTCGTCATCTCATGTATGAGAAGGTTAGAATATTATTCGTATTTGTTTCCCCGGTGTGAATTTCAAAGGGCTGGGTATTGTAGAATCCTGTTTCCAAAGTTGTGGGATATCTTTTTAGAATAGAGGCGCCTCTATTTAGATCTAACCATATTGAAGATATGAAAGCTACAGTTATTGTGCTCTGAGGGTCTTTTCTATATTTCTATGTATTTGCATGTATTATATGTAGTATATATGGGGCAGCACGGTGGCACAGTGATTAGCGCGGTCGCCTCACAGCAGGAAGGTCCTGGGTTCGAGCCTCAGAGTAGTTCAACCTTGGGGGTTGTCCCGGGTCGTCCTCTGTGTGGAGTTTGCATGTTCTCCCTGTGCCTGCGTGGGTTCCCTCCAGGTGCTCCGGTTTCCTCTCACAGTCCAAAGACATGTAGGTCAGGTGAATTGGCCATACTAAATTGTCCCTAGGTGTGAATGTGTGTGTGTGTGTGTGTGTGTGTGTGTGTGTGTGTGTGTGTGTGTGTGTGTGTGTGTGTGTGTGTGTGTGTGTGTGTGTGCGTTGGCCCGGTGATGGTCTGGCGTCCTGTCCAGGATGTCTCGCCGCCTGTCAGCCAATGACTGCTGGGATAGGCTCCAGCATCCCCACGACCCTGAGAGCAGGATAAGCAGTTTGGATAATGGCTGTGTTCAACACGTGACTGTGTATACTATGTATTGATTTTTGTGATATAAATGGTGTTATACTTGTGTCACATGACTGTCATGTGACCAGCGGTTATGTGACCGGCGCTTATGGTCTATTTAAGATGATGACTGTATTCATCTTGTCAAGTCTGATGAAGAGCATGTAGCTCATAACATCACTGTGGCTGTCTTAATGAATTGCCTATTAGGGAGCTACAGCGTGCTGACCTTAGTTTATCTTCATTTTAGTTTCTTATTGGTCCAGCACCTGATTTATAGTTTTGGTGTTGTGCGCGTTCTACTTCTTTTCATTTGACAGTGTAGACGAGTAGCATGTTAGACAAGAGATTGGTATATGTGAAGAGGAGCAAGACAAGGTTAATAAAACTTAGAATATGGCTGGACCATGATTACATGTAGAAAGTGGCTGTTTTGACATCGGTTCCGTGAACAGCAGCTGTACTGGACAGCAGCTTTCAAACTCTTGATTATGTATACAGTTAAATAGCGCCAATTTACCTTTATATATGAAATAATTAACTGGCTACAATCACTGCTGCCATGATCACTGGCAGAACTGATGCGCTGATTCAGGTGTTTACCAGTGATGTTGTTGGTCGGCCGACCAATCGTGTAACTTCAGTGACATCGTTGTTGG
This sequence comes from Lampris incognitus, assembly GCF_029633865.1. Taxonomy (NCBI): domain Eukaryota; kingdom Metazoa; phylum Chordata; class Actinopteri; order Lampriformes; family Lampridae; genus Lampris; species Lampris incognitus. Next base: position 18,165,443 of record NC_079223.1, read on the forward strand.
TCGCCGCTAGCTGGAACTGTTGTTGGTCACCTGATCTAGCGGCCCAATCGTGTCAAACCGATCACTCACTCACTCAGTCAGTCAGTCAGTCAGTCAGTCAGTCAGTCAGTCAGTCAGTCAGTCAGTCAGTCAGTCAGTCAGTCAGTCAGTCAGTCAGGCAGGGACATTCATGTTTGTAGGGCTGGCCCCGCTGGCCTGTCCAGCCAAAAATAAATAAATAAATAAATAAAGCAAGAGAGGAATTAAGAATAAAGACATGAAGGAGATTATAGGGCAACTACAAGGGAAATCTTTCTAAACTGTTAGGAAACCAGACTAGAACAGTGGGGAGTCTGGACTGTGTGCAGAAAAAAAAAGAAAAAAGGGAGAGGTCAGAGAATGAGGAAGTTAGTGTGAGAGATGACGGGATGGATGAGAGATGGAGTGGGGAATAAGTGAAAGAGGCAGGAGGGATAAGATAAAAAGCTAGAGCCTAGTGGAGTGTGGAGACTATAATACTCAGGATTCTGTTTCTGTGAAGGAGCTCCGGGATGATGAAGCAGCCATGTTTTCTCTGCTACTTGAATTCTCCTTTACGTTCATTCAAGCACACATGCATATATACACAGGTAAATGGAGAGATGCACAAAAACAAATGAACACACACACACACACACACACACACCTTCTCATTTTTGCGTACTGCTGGCTAATGGTAGTCCAAATAAATAAATATATAAACAATAAATAAATAAACTGCTGTAGCTGGTTCCTACCCCACTGGGTTCCGACCCAGAATAAGACACTTTGGTTCATTTCCATGTTTTTAGGATTATGCCAAAGCAGGGCTGGTGTCTTCATGCATAAGTAATCTCATGGATAAAGACATACAGTGGTGCAAAACGTTGTGGCCTCATGGATGTACTATGGAAATCAGTTTTTGTGTTTGAAGCTTATGTTTACCAAAATGTCTTCGCAACTTGGCTCCAAAATATACAGCTCTTCAAACTGCTTAGTGACTCAGTAAAGTAAAAGTTTTAAATTTGCCATGAGCAGTGGCAAGAAAGGTCCTGTGAGCTTTTACTGATGGAGGGGAACAAAGGTAGCTGTGATAAAGCTTTTATGATAAGAAGGTAGTGATTTGTCTGTCAGAAAATACAGTTTGGTTGCCTGATCTGCTGTGAGAATAGACTTTTCCCTCTATTCTTCCAACCTATCATGTTTTCCTTTGCCATGTCTCGATCGATGCCGTTTTATTGATTGCCCCTAAGCTTTCTCATCACCATAGTGGAAATACAACACTGTAAATAATTACTATCTGATGTTTAATAATGATCCAATTAGCTGGTAGATAATGGCTCAGTGGAAAAGGCACCTGAGGTCATATCACATCAGACACTTTGAGTGCATGTCACAAATCCAAATATTTATAGCCTTATCTCTCATCTCATTAAGGTAAAACTCCTATGAACTCCTACAATTATGTTCATGTTAAAAGGAACCCCGACTATAAAGACTTGTTGGCCTTATTAGATTAACATTGGCATCAGCTTTATAAATAAATGTGATATAAAAAAACACTCTAGATGTCTTAATTTTTATAAAATTTGGAAAAAATAATCTTTTGACTCGTAGGCTGCCGTTTTTATGTCACAATGCAGTCTGGATAGTTACGTCAAATGGTTGCACGGTCCCATTCTCTTGAAGCTACAGTGAGGTAAACGTGTTTTGGAGAGGGGTGCTGTGTTTGGGGAAGGATCCGGAAATGGTGTCGGAGTCGGAGAGCAAAATTAGAAATGAAAATGAGGACACGAGGGTTTGAAAATAAGAGAAGAAAGAAGAATACATCAAATTGCTGAAGCGATTCTAGTCAGTCATTGAGAACAGAAGAGATGTATCTCATTGGGAAGACAGCCGTGACAAGAGAAGACGGGATTTTCAAGGACCCGCGTGAGGTCGGAAAGTTTGTAGGGAAAAAACTTGGAGATGTACAGTCGATCAGGATAACTAGAAGTGAGATGGTTAATCATTGATTGTATCTCAAAACGTCAGAGGATCAATACATTTCGAGGTTATCTGTGTAGCTTGCGTCCCACTCAGATCAAAAACAAGGAAGAGGAGAGTGATATGTGGCATGCCACTTGTCAGTAGAGGCTGAGTCATTTTGGGATTTTGCAGATGTGTGTGAGGCAAGAAGAATGACTAGATTTCGAGAAGGGAAGGAGGACAGAAATCCTGTGTGTTTGACTTTTGAAGGAGAATTGCCGGAAAGAGTGCACCTTGATTAGGTGAGTTACATTGTGGGGCAAGAGAGCTTCTCTCAGATGTTACTGTTGTCAAGAATATGGACAGGGTTTGGGCAGATTACTTTGAAATGTGGTCAGTTGCTGAATACTGATTTCCTCCCCAGCTCTCGCCCTCGATCCAATGGCAAGTCATCCCAAAAAAGCTCCTACTGGAAGCTGTCCACATATCAGCTGTTGTGCACACCGCATGCACTTTTCCTAGCTTTGCTTTAAATTCCTCTTTCATGTGTGTTCTTATGCCTTTTCAAGCCTAGCCGTCAGTGTCTTTCGGGTCATTACAGTCTTTCCCCCACTTATGCCCTCAATTAGTTTCCTAAACGCAGGCTGTTCCAATAGAGCGAATGCCTGGACATCATCCACAATGAAACTGAAGACAAGGGAATTTACTTTGGTTTGGGAAATATTATTCACAAATTGTTCAATCCTTGCTTGTTTCGCTTCTGGCTCTCTGAGTTGATCTGCTAGGTCCTGAAGTTTCTGTGTCAGCCTTCTGTGTGCTCTTCACAAATTTCCCAGCGTGTTTTCTCTGAAAAGGCATGGAAGGGAAAAAAGGAAACAAAAATACAAATTTCACTCGAAAGTTATTTTCTTTGTTTAATCAGAAATCATTAGAAATAATATGCTTTATCCTATTACTTTTGAAATAATTGAAAATTTGTTCAAAACAAAAACAAAACTATGTCGGTTGACCCCTACTAAATAGCCGAGTTGTGTGTGTTTTCCCTGCATTCTTTTGACTGCGTCAAGCGTCTTACGGCTAAAAAATGAAAAGGCAGTGAAGACAGGAGAAAGAGAGATTTTCAAAAAGAAGGTTGAAATGCCAGTTTGACCTCTGCTTTCCTGATTTCCCTCACAAACCGAATGAATATGTTATACAAACATTCTCAGGTTTCAGCGCACTGAGTAACGGAGGCGGCCTTGGGCCCACAGGCTCATTGTCGGACTACAGACTTTCCCTGCCCGTGCCTTAAATACTAAGCTCTCCGACACAGTCCACGTTTGGCTAATAGGAAAGTATCATCTCCTGTCTTTGTCATGGTTGTTACTTCCACATGTGTGTTATTAAAATGAAGCGTGCACATGAACAGCCAGGCGTGACCTCTCTATTAATATCAGCACTCTTTGTCAGAGTCTTTCTATGAACCAATCTGTAGGGGAATGGAGCAGAAGAAAAGCTGTCGCATGTCGCCATTCTGATTTAGCAGGCCATGCATGTAATTGACCATGGTTCTCTCACATTCACTTCCTCTCTGTAGTCGCTCTGTCTTAACTTTCTCTCTCTCTATCTATCTATCTAGCCATCTATCCTACCTAGCTATCGATGTCTCTTTCTATCCCCTTATATGGAAACGTGACTTTTTCAGTCGATAAGATTAAATAACTATAAAATTAGTCATTTACATTGAGGCTCAGCACTATCTGATTTTCATTCTACACCAAGTCACTGACCATTTTCAACATAAATTAACGTGCATAGTACATATACATGTGTATGAATGTACAAGCGTCACTGAGAGTTAATGGTGGCTGAAAATGAGGGCAACCTTTCTCATTCTTTCTAAGCTGACAAAGGATCAGATCCACACGGTGCTTTTTTCTGTTTTTATCTTTTTATCTCAAATTTAGATCACTTGGTTTTATCGCAACACGTTTTAATTTTGTTATTTTGCAGCAGCACTGCAGTAAGTAAAATTGATTCAGACTTCAAATTAGACATCCATAAATCAAGGGTGCAGAGCTCATTACAACTTGGGGGGGGGGCGGCACACACACACACACACACACACACACACACACACACATGGAATTTTGTTAAGATGTCTGTGAATGTTCTCATTCATCCAGGTCATGGTTATCCAAAGGAGTTGAATCAAGTGCAACTGGACTTGGAATATATCCGGAATTTTCTTAAGAGTATTTTCTGGAAGGGACATCAGTAATATCATCAACGTATGTCAACTGATCTGGTGTAACAGACACAGCCATTAATAGTAGCTTGAAATATATGTTGATGAATCAGTTTTAGGCCATCACTATACATATTTACATATTTTACAGAGCCACACATCCACAAATGCATCACCATTCATTCTGCAACTTGTTTACTCAAGGTGACAGGACCTGTGTCTTACTACAGCGGTGAAACCTTACCTGAGACTCCCCGTGTGTGTCCCTCTGTGTGTTGCTGCTGCTGCCCTCCACAGATTATTTCACTGTTGTTGTCTAATGGCAGAATTATTGAACATTTATATTAGCCTTTCATTCATTCATTTTCTATGAGGACTTTATCGACTAGTATTTGTAACATTACAGGGATCTTCCCACCTTTCTCTCTCTCTCTCTCCCTCTCTCTCTCTCACACACACACACACCATGACATGGTTAATTATGGAAGGAATTAGTATACTTTAACTTAATTCTAATATAACTTTAATATATGCCACAGTAAGCAGTGGGCGTTAATGTGGGATACTGGAGGCTATAATGTTAGCACAAGTTCCCAGTAGCTAGCTGTTGTAAGTTGGCACACATTTAAATAGCTAAGTCAACGTTTATGTAAGCTAGACGTTCGCTCCTCCGCATCCACTTTAAACAGAAACTGGGATGAGTCTCCGATATATATATATATGCACATGGCATCATGGTGATGCTGTCTGTTTGCTGAGGCTGCATGTCTTCCCTGGAGGTCTCCCATCCAAATACTAGCCAAGCCCACACCTGTTTAGCTTCTGTCATTCAGCAGAACCAGGGTACATGTTGGTATGGCTGCTGGCCGTAAAGATTGCAATGATGACAGTCATGCATCTCCTTTTTCAAATATTCATTCAAGTGTTATGCAAATATTTATTCAAATATTCAAGTATTCTTGTATGCTCAAACAGAAAGCGATGGAAAAAAACACCATGCAGCAAAACAAAGTAAAATGCAAAACGTTTTCTTTTTCAGCCGTTGCACCTGATCAGTTTTCTCTATCTTGCTCTGAATGTAAATATTCAAGGCACCTATTTTACCGGTGACACCCATCCTGTTGGGTTAAATAAGGCATGAAGAAGGGGTGCTACTACTAGCTAGCCACCGTCTCACCCTGGGGATGACTTGACTGCAAGGTGTTGATAGGGCTTGCAGTTTAATGAGAGTCTGGCGGCTGGCCCCGGCTTTGTGTGTATATGTGCGTGTGTGTGTCCTCTTGTTTACCTACCCAAGCTGCTGAGAAGTCCAGGATGGTGTGTTTTGATGCAGCCTGCCACTGTCCCATGCAGTGTGCCTCATTTACAGTGAACCATTATCTCATTTACCAAGTTGGACGGCCCATTAGCACAGCATGATGCAGGTCAGTCACCGCCAGGCTGGATGGGCTTATAACTGACAGCCCAATGTGGAAACGTACAGATGCTGCTAAGTGTGTTTTGTGTGTGTGTGTGTATGTGGTGGAAAATGTGTTCATCCAAATATGCGAATGCGTATTTTTCAATTTTCATAATCAGTCTAAACTGTATTCTTGAAGTGTTTACGAAATCAAATCAAATCAATTTTATTTGTATAGCCCAATATCTCAAATTACAAATTTGCCTCAGTGGGCTTAACAGCAACACAACATCCTGTCCTTAGACCCTCTCATCGGTAAGGAACAACTCCCTAAAAAATCCCTTTAACAGGGAGAAAAAATAGGAAGAAACGTCAGGGAGAGCAACAGAGGAGGGATCTCTCTCCCAAGACGGACAGCGTGCAATGGATGTTGTGTTCACGCAATTCACATAATACAACATTGAAAGAGGATAACAGAATTATAATGGACATAAAATTTATGAAGAACATGATGCACAGGATGCCAAGCAGTGTCCACATGCCAACAGAGCAGCCCAGGACCCAAGCCACGCGACCAGCATCATCATGTAATAAAACAAAAACTTATGTGAGGAGTGGAAGGGCAGGCAGCATCCAAATGACGACCACCATTACCACGGAGACCTGGGAGGAGAACTGACTGCACATGCATGCAAGAGAGACTCACATGACACCATTCAAACACAGAAAAAGAGAAAGGAGAAGACATCATTCAGAGAGAGAGAAAAGACATGTTAGAGAAGAGAACAGTTTGCAATAGTCATTGGCCATAATCAATTAAGTCATCAATTTGTCATAATCTATACTTGATAGTCTCGTCGGCAGAACAGTGGTTGGTAAATTCATTGAGACAGAAAACCAACCCGCCATCCAGTACAGGTTGTGAAGCACTCAACTTAAAGGCAACTAATTGTAAACTGAGGCAAAAAGATGAGATTTAATTTTGGATTTAAAGGACTCGACAGACTCTGATTGTCTGATGGCAGCAAGCAGGTTATTCCACAAAAATGGAGCCTGATAGGAAAAGGCCCTGTCACCAGCTGACTTCTTTTTAACTTTGGGTACACACAGGAGCCCTGTATTTTGAGAACGAAGTGCTCGAGATGGCATGTAAGGTTTAAGGAGATCAGACAGGTAGGATGGGGCAAGCCCATTTAGGATTTTGTAAGTCAGCAGAAGCACCTTGTATTCTGATCTAACATGGATAGGAAGCCAATGAAGGGAGGCAAGAATTGGTGTAATATGGTCAAATTTCCTAGTTTTAGTTAGGATTCTAGCAGCAGCATTCTGAACCATCTGAAGTATTTTAGTACTAGAATGTGGCAGACCTGAGAACAGAACATTACAGTAATCAATTCTGGATGAAACAAATGCATGTATTAGAGTCTCTGCGTCAGCCATGGAGAGAAAAGACCGAATTTTAGCTATGTAATGTAAGTGAAAAAAGGCAGTCTTGGTGATTTCTTTAATGTGCTTATCAAAGGAAAGGCTGGGATCAAACGTAACACCAAGATTTTTGGCTGCCACACTTTGTGAAACCACAGAGTTTTCGATTGTTATCGTTACTTGATCCAATTGGTGTCTATGTCTAGCAGGGCCAATGACCAGCATCTCGGTTTTATCTGAATTTAAAAGCAGAAAGTTAAGTGACATCCAGTTTTTCACAGTAGCCAAGCAGGCCTCTAAGTTAGTGATTTGAGTATGATCATCAGCCCTTATAGGCACATACAACTGAGTATCATCAGCATAGCAATGGAAATTTATTCCATAACTGCGTATAATTTGGCCAAGAGGTGTAATGTAAAGAGAGAACAGTAGAGGGCCAAGTACTGAACCCCGAGGCAAACCATATTTAATGTCAGAAAATTTTGATATATTATTATAGCAGACACAATGTGTTCTTCCAGATAAGTAGGACTTAAGCCAAGAGAGAGCTAAGCCAGAGACACCAAAATTATAATTTAATCTATCTAAAAGTATACAGTGATCAATGGTGTCAAAGGCTGCACTGGGGTCCAGTAGTAGAAGCACAGAAGTGGAATCAGAGTCGATAGCCAATAGATCATTTACCACTCTGGTCAGAGCAGTTTCAGTGGAGTGACAGGGCCTGAAAGCTGACTGAAAAGGTTCATATAGATCGTTTTCTTTTATATGGCTCAAAATTTGTTGATACACAACTCTCTCTAGTACTTTAGAGAAGAATGGAAGATTAGAGACTGGCCGATAGTTATTAAGAGACCCTGGATCAAGGTGCGGTTTTTTAAGTAGTGGTTTAACCAGAGCTGTCTTAAAACTGCTGGGAACAATGCCAGTAGTAAGAGGTAAATTAACGATGTCTAGCATTGTAGGTCCAAGAAAAGGCCAGAGGTCTTTAAAAAGTTTTGCTGGTAAGGAATCAAGTAGGCAAGCAGTTGGTTTAGAAGCTGACACTAACTTAGTCAAAGTATCAAGTGAGATAGTCTCAAAAGCTGCAATAACTGGAACTGTCAGTGACTCATTGTGTAGATATGAATTTGGTATGACAGGATCTGCAGGAGTAGATGGAATTGAAGAACTAATTTTGTTTAAGATCTCATCAACCTTATTGCAGAAAAAAATCTAGAAATTCATGGGCTGTGAATGGTGAGCAGCTAATAGACGACTGCTTTTTAGTAAGTTTAGATACAGTGTCAAAAGAGAAATCTGGGGTTATGTTTATTAATATTTATTAAGTGAGAGAGACGATGTTTTTGCAGTAGATAAAGCACGCTTGTATTTCAATAAACACTCTTGCCACGATAGCTAAAAAGCTTCCAATTTTGATTTTCGCCATTTACGTTCCAGTCTCCTGCAGGTCCGCTTAAGACCACGTGCCTCATCATTAAACCAGGGTGTAGGCCTCTTTAGTCACCTAGCTCTGGTAGTGAGAGGTGCAACTGAATCGAGGAGACTAGAGAGGGCCACATTTAAGTCACTAGTGAAATTTTCAACAGAGTAATTTACCACAGTGAAAGGAGCCAAGACTTCAGGCAGCTGCTGGCCAAATGCAGCTGCAGTGGAGGGACCGATATGGCAAGTGGCAAATTCCATCTGTGCTGACATTAACTGGACAGGCCATTAATGCTTCAAATTTGATGAGAAAATGATCAGACACAGCAGATGTGGTTGGTAAGACATTCAGATCAGAAACAGCTATACCTTTAGATAAAACCAAATCAAGGGTGTTACCACTGCAATGAGTCGACTCCTGAACAAACTGAGTGAACCAAAAAACATAAACTAGTGCCAGAAAGGCTTTACTTAGAGGATCAGCAGCCTTATTCAGATTAATATTAAAATCACCTAGAATTAGAATCTCATCAGAGTGAGTAAAAAGGCCTGAGACCAATTCTTCAAGAAATAACGAGTAACAGCCAGGAGGCCGGTAGAGTATCACAATTTGGACTGAGCCCAGTCTATTCATGGCTGAGGGAGATGGACCAAGAACAAGAGACTCAAAAGACTGGAATTTAGATTCAAGTCTAAAAGTCAGATTGAAAATAGATTTATATATTAAGGCAACACCCCCGCCTTGTTTATTTGCCCGAGCTGCATGGTCATAAGTATAGTCAGGTGGGGAAGCTTCATTTAAGGGAAGGAAAACATTTGGTTTCAGCCATGTTTCACATAAACTATGTTCAAGAATCAGATCATTTATTAGTAAGGCTTTGGTAGACAGTGATCTGATATTTATGAAACCAAATTTAAGCGTCTTGTGGAAGTGATCAGTAGTAGGCAGAGCTTTAGAGCTACTAATAGGTGAAAAATTAATTGGAATTAGACACCTTGTTGAGAGTTTTGGCCACCAACGCTTTGGACGATATGTGGTCACATTCTTGATAACATTAGCGGTTTGGTTTTGTAGATTATTAGGTACTTTGTCGCACATCTCACCACTACCAGTGGTAGGAATAATTACTAGATTATTGTGATTCATACATTTAGGAGAGGAGAGCTTGGGAGCAATACAGCAGGGTAGGGAGACAGTCTCAGTGTTATAGACCAAGCTATCAGGGTGATAATCTACACTATGAGAAATTCCCTGACTAACATGAATTAAACTACTTGACTCTACATCCGCACTAGATTTAAACCTAGCAAGCTCTCTAATCACCTGCAACCTGCTGAATGATAAGTCCCTAGTGTCAAAGTAAACGTAAACAACTATCTACACTCACTGGCCACTTTATTAGGTACACCTTGCTAGTACCGGGTTGGCCCCCCTTTTGCCTTCAGAACTGCCTTAATCCTTCGTGGCATAGATTCAACAAGGTACTGGAAACATTCCTCAGAGAGTTTGGTCCATATTGACATGATAGCATCACACAGTTGCTGCAGATTTGTCGGCTGCACATCCATGATGCGAATCTCCCGGTCCACCACATCCCAAAGGTGCTCTATTGGATTGAGATCTGGTGACTGTGGAGGCCATTTGAGTACAGTGGACTCATTGTCATGTTCAAGAAACCAGTCTGAGATGATTCGAGCTTTATGACACGGCGCGTTATCCTGCTGGAAGTAGCCATCAGAAGATGGGAACACTGTGGTCATAAAGGGATGGACATGATCAGCAACAATACTCAGGTAGGCTGTGGCGTTGACACGATGGTCAATTGGTACTAAGGGGCCCAAAGCGTGCCAAGAAAATATCCCCCACACCATTACACCACCACCACCAGCCTGAACCGTTGATACAAGGCAGGATGGATCCATGCTTTCATGTTGTTGACGCCAAATTCTGACCCTACCACCCGAATGTCGCAGCAGAAATCGAGACTCATCAGACCAGGCAACATTTTTCCAATCTTCTATTGTCCAATTTTGGTGAGCCTGTGCGAATTGTAGCCTCAGTTTCCTGTTCTTAGCTGACAGGAGTGGCACCTGGTGTGGTCTTCTGCTGCTGTAGCCCATCTGCCTCAAAGTTCGACGTGTTGTGCGTTCAGAGATGCTCTTCTGCATACCTCGGTTGTAATGAGTGGTTATTTGAGTTACTGTTGCCTTTCTATCAGCTCGAACCAGTCTGGCCATTCTCTCCTCTGACCTCTGGCATCAACAAGGCATTTTCGCCCACAGAACTGCCGCTCACTGGATATTTTCTCTTTTTCGGGCCATTCTCTGTAAACCCTAGAGATGGTTGTGCGTGAAAATCCCAGTAGATCAGCAGTTTCTGAAATACTCAGACCAGCCCGTCTGGCACCAACAACCATGCCACGTTCAAAGTCACTTAAATCACCTTTCTTCCCCATTCTGATGCTCGGTTTGAACTACAGCAGATCGTCTTGACCATGTCTACATGCCTAAATGCATTGAGTTGCTGCCATGTGATTGGCTGATTAGAAATTTGCGTTAACGAGCAGTTGGACAGGTGTGCCTAATAAAGTGGCCGGTGGGTGTATTTTGGCAGACAAAAGAGCGGCGCCGTCCCCAGTAGGGTGAATGCCGTCCGCTTTCAGCAGGTAAGGGCGGCCCCAGAAAGACCAGTTATCAATGAAGCCGAATCCCTGCTCACTACAGTAACGCGCCAGCCAGCGGTTCATTGAGGTGCGCCTACTGTACATCTCATCATTACCCCTCACAGGTAAGGGACCAGAGACAATTAATCGATGCCGACACATCTTTCTGGCAAACTCAAGCATTCTGACTAGACTGGCTTTTGTGATCTCTGATTGCTTCATCCTTGCATTATTGGTGCCGACATGAATAACAACGTTGCTGAAAGTAGTGGTGCTGTGTGCCTGGGTTCCCTGACTCTCCCTCCGTGATGCCAGCACCCTAAGATTATCCTCTATGTCGGAGACTCTGGCCCCAGGTAAACAGTGAACCAAGGCTGGCGAAGCTAATCTAACATTGCGGGTAATGGAGTCTCCTATCACTAGCGTGCGTTGCTTTACTCTGTCGACAGGAGGGGGAGAAGCACGATGGCCGGTAGCACTACCAACAGGGCTGGTGAGTGGTGAAAACCGGTTTGCAGTCGGGAGAGGTGACTGCAGACCAGGCCACACGACCGATGGCTTGCTCTTTCGAGCCTTCCCACGCCGGTAAACGGAGACAAACTCCGCCACATCTGCCGACGAAGCTGAGCTAGTGCTAACAATAGCAGGCCTGCTGTCAGGCCCGGGGCTAAGGCTATCTGGAGTGCCCGTCACATCTAACGTAATCCTAGCCGAAAGCAGCTGCTCTAACTCACGGACACGTCTCTCTTAATAGAGACAACATATCTGTAACTACGGAGCAGTCACCAAAAACTATCGTTTTAACGAGGCTGCTTTGACTGCGAATGTAATAGAGCTAAACTGGTAAACTAGACTAAACTCAAAGCTAGTAACACACTAGGAACCGGAAGCTACCTACTAAACACGGGATTCGTATAAGAAAGAAACTAGATAATCTAGCGATTAGTGAACTAAGCACGGAAAATAGCTAAATCAGAACAAAATGAGGAGGTTAGGGCAGAATATAAAGAACTAATAAAAGTTGTCGATCTCACGAAGGCGGAAGCTGAATCAGCTGGCAGTGCTCAGTCAACTCGGTGGAAGTGGGTGGAACAGGAACAGTTGGCGCCCTGAAACGCCACCCCGAACCTTATTACAACGCGAGTTCTCTATGGAAGACCACGACCCAGAAGCCGCTTGATGGCTCTGAAAACGTTGAGTGTTGACGCTGGCCGATGGTGCGTTCGTCTTTCTGCAGTGCCGCCTGTTCTCACTGCTCGGATGGCTGTCTTGTAAATAGTGACACAGTATAGTTGTGATGGAAAGATGTCTCTGTAGGAAGGCTGTGCTCAGGGGTTGACGTTTGCTTGTTACCCATCCAGTGGGTAGTAAAGCCAGACACCTGCCCCTACTGCTGGAGTTGGCTGGAAGGTCTGCTCGGTACCCATTAGCACTCCCAGCTGGGAGACAGAGGCATTCAAAGCCCCATAGTACCGCTGGTAATGGATTTGGTGACAGTGCCCTGTGTGTGCTTGCATGTATGTGTGTCTGTTGGCATGACTGTGCGCATAAGTGCATTTGCCTAGTCACAATGTGTATTGCTGTTTTATCTTAATGTATGTTCATGAGTTAATCACTTCTTGTGCACTTTTAACTATCTACACATTAAAATATGTGTGTGTGTGTTTTTTTTTTCCAGCTGAATAACTGTGAACGATGCTGCCAGTTTCTGCAAGCTGTCATGATTTCACAAACAAAGGGCGGCACTCCCAGGGGCCACCCGCACCATATTGTATAACTACTGTGTCAGACCTTTTTCCAACACAAACATGAAGCTTTCCCACTGTGACTTGGGGGAAAAAAATCCTATTTGAAAAGAAGTTTTTTTTACTGGCACTCAGAAAAAAACTTAGTTTTAAAATTTACATCTGATGCACTGCCTGCAGAGGCCATCCAAAATTAAATCAGATTTTTTTTTATCAATGCTATATTGAAAACTCAATTCCACTCACATAAATTACTCTCTTTCAAGCCTGTTTCGACAAGTCAATTTTTTCCACAGGTAAAACTGGTTACTGCCTTATGCTGTGAATGCAGTCAATCAGTGTTTATCCTGGTTTTGAAATCAACAGGCATTTCAACCTACAGAGGGCGACAAAAATGGTGCTAAAAGGGGCATTTCTATAGAGACCACCGATATAATGTGAGGCTGTGAAACTGTAATAACAGCATGTCTGGTGTCTGCTGAGCATCTAAAAATGAAGATAAATAATCGTAGATTTTGTGATGAGAAGCAAATAGTTCTCAGTTGCCCAGAGATACACTACATTTTTTTTTGGAAAAATTGATATTATCCATAATACCTCGTGTGAAGGAACAACACTAAGTGTGAATGTCATAATAAAAGTACCCCAAATATGCGGGCGTGTTGATCTGCTTCATCTGACGTTATTGTATGAGCATACATGATTCTCCTCTTAAAAAGTTGACATCATTAATCTGCATTTTGTAAAACAGGGCCAGAAATGGTGCTGGTTGCTTGAAACTGACGGTGCAAGCACTTTTTTTTGAGGGGGGGGGTTTCACCCCTTTTTCTCCCCAATTGTATCCCGCTCTTCTGTCCCGGTCGCTGCTCCTCTTCCTCTGCCGATCTGGGGAGGGCCGCAGACTACCACATGCCTCCTCCGATACATGTGAAGTCGCCAGCCGCTTCTTTTCACCTGACAGTGAGGAGTTTCGCCAGGTTCCCCCTCCCCGTCCACCCCGAACAGGCGCCCTGACTGACCAGAGGAGGCGCTATTGCAGCGACCAGCACACATACCCACATCCGGTTTCCCACCCACAGACAGCCAATTGTGTTTGTAGGGACGCCCGACCAAGCCAGAGGTAACACGGGGATTCGAACCGCCGATCCCCGTGTTGGTAGGCAACAGAATAGACCGACGCGCTACCCGGATGCCCAGTGCAGCACTTTCTAATTAAACCTAAGAATTAGGTCGCTAGTGATTTTGTGATAGCGTAAGAATTAGCAACGTTAGAATCTGGCGTTGAAACTAACTTCATCTGCTGCTCAAAGGAGTTGAACGGAAAGTCAGTAAAACATAATCTGAGTCTTTATTTTGCAACAGCATATTTACAACAACAAAAACATCAGCACCTAGTGATCTGATTGCATGAGGAACACGCGTTACAGCCATTGGGGACTCCTGACAGACGGGATGAGTCACAGAGCAGACCTCTGCCATTCAACTGAAGTAAAATCTAATTTTCATGCTTCTAGTCCTGCTTTTCTCCTGCGGTAGCAATTATTTTTTTCTGAGAATCCTACCAATGTTTCCATTAGATGACTAATTGCCACCTTGGATTTAGCTGAAAAATCAGCTTCAGTGTACGTCAGTAGAAGTCAGCTGGGTTGCTGCTTTTAGGTTTTAATATGACATATCTACGTAAATGGAGACCAGCAGGAGATGAAGCAGTCTACTTTGTGATGCATGTGTCAAGGAAAGAGGACAAAGCTGATATTTAATCGTTGTATTGAGGGCGCTATCTGCACTGTGCCCCCAGATCAAACCCTGTGATCTTAGCTTAACACAAGGGTTACTAACCTGCCCCGTCGACTGTGAAAAGATGTCGGGTACATGTCCATGTTGAGCATTAAGTTTGCGATGCATCAGAAGCTCAGGCATGTTTTTACGATCTGCCCCTGCCAGGCTATTTTAATAGCACGCAATTCAATGAATAATTGACCACTGGTGAAGTGGGGTGACAGAATTTTATTTAAAGGCCACAGTGACGAGGCGCTGATTTTGCTCAATTAGACTTTGCTAGAAAGAGAGAAAAGTGAGAGTGAGAGCGAGAGAACGATGAATGGACAACTTAAACGAGTATCAGCTCAACATACGATAGGATAGACATTGAAACATGTATAGAAGACACATTATCATTATTATTCTTTTTTTCCCCCCGTTTTTTTCCCCCAATTGTATCTGGCCAATCACCCCGCTCTCCAAGCCGTCCCGGTCGCTGCTCCCCCCTCTGCCAATCCGGGGAGGGAGCATGCCTCCTCCGATACATGTGGCGTCTCCAGCCGCTTCTTTACACCTGACAATGAGGAGTTTCGCCAGGGGGACGTAGCACGTGGGAGGATCACGCTTTCCCCCCCACTTCCCCCTCCACCCAAACAGGCTCTGACCGACCAGAGAAGGCGCTAGTGCAGCGACCAGGACACAAACCCACATCCGGCTTCCCACCCGCAGACACTGCCAATTGTGTCTGTAGGGATGCCCAACCAAGCTGGAGGTAACACAGGGATTCGAACTGGCGATCCCCATGTTGGGAGGCAACGGAATAAACTGCTACGCTACCCGCATGCCCTCGAAGACACAGTATTGGTCAATACAAAATTCATTGGCTCGTTTCATGGGGCTTATGATTTTTATGGAGGAAATGCTGCTCATTTATCGAGGCAATGTTCTCAAGCAGCTCACTTTGTTCTGACCTTTTTCATCCAGACTCATTTAGATTGGTTAAATTGGGTTTTCTGTGTCCTCCGAGGCCCTTTCTATTTTGTTTAATGAAAAGCATAAACCTTGGCTGTATGGAAATGCTGGCAGAGAAGTCCATCATTTGAAACAACATCAAACAGAAACAATCAATCGGGTTTGCTTAAAAGGGATTTTCTTTGTCACCGAGTTGGGGAAATTGGCGTAAAATAAGTGGAACATTACTCCCACTGCTTCCTTGTTGCCCTTGCCAGTGAGCTGCACGTCACACAACAGGGATCAGTTAGGCCATAAATATTGATGAGGGAATCATTGGAAGCATAAGCGGCCTGGACCAAGATTAAAAGCCATTAATGAATTTC
Organism: Lampris incognitus; assembly: GCF_029633865.1. Lineage (NCBI taxonomy): Eukaryota > Metazoa > Chordata > Actinopteri > Lampriformes > Lampridae > Lampris > Lampris incognitus. The sequence continues at coordinate 18,181,387 of NC_079223.1, forward strand.
TTTTAAAATTATTCATTATACAAAGCAATCATTCTGACACTGGTTGAGCTGAAACTAATTGACGTATACAGGACACTGCAGAAAGGCACTGGCGGCATGTTAGCTGTTTCATGGCTAAAAAAAAAATAGATTGAAAAATCTCCTCCCAACATTTTGTGTTTTAAACAGGATAACTCCTATAAATACATGTTCCATGAAGCTGAAGTGCAAAAAAAAAGGGGCTTGGCCCACCCATTTCCTCCTCTTATTCACTAAAAAAAGGCCAATTGTGTCGTTATATTAAATGTTGGCAGCAGATGTTTAATGTTGAAAGAGTGTTTGTGCTGGCACAAAATGTTAGCAGATCTTCCCCTTGATGTGTTGTGTAATTTCGAAGCGCCAAATGTAAGTTGTATATTTCACTAAAGGTTTGAATGGGAGTTGTATTTGCTGTTAATACATAATATGGTAGAAGCAGACTTGAACCCCGTGTAGAGACTCCAAGATGCATTATCGGGAATGGGCAGAGTATTTTTTATCTTGTTCAATTAGTGGAGATGGACATAAATTAGTGGCACATGCAAGTAGTTGGAGCTCTAATCAGAATATTTATCACATTTAGTTGCTGCAGCAGGGCTTAATTGAGGTGGGCCACTTAAGAGAGGGTGCACAATGTCAGTTTGAAAAGTGATTCCACTTTTCTACCACTCAGCTGTGAAAAGCACGGGCAATTTGTGAGTACAGTAAGAGTCACCAACACATTGACGCTTATACAACCTGTGTACTCAAGGTCTATAATGCATTAACTTTGTTTGGCGTAATTTGTGTTTACATGGAGAGTGGTCAAGTTCAGTAATATGGGTCTAGTGTAAAAGGGGGGGTGGCTGTGGTCATGTCAGCTGAAAAATGTGGAGTGTGTATTTAGATGTATATTCAACTGTTTGTGTCAATGTTGTTGTGTAATGTTTCTAACAGACAGACTGTGATAAATGCAAAGTTTAGAGGAATCTGAAAATACAGTTATGTTGCATTGTCTGCGTAGTGTACCAGCCTATTCCGTTGCCTACCAACATGGAGATCTCCGATTTGAATCCCCATGTTACCTCCGGCTTGGTCGGGCGTCCTACAGACACGATTGGCTGTGTCCGTGGGTACGAAGCCAGATGTGGGCATGTGTCGTGGTCACTCCACTAGCGCCTCCTCTGGTTGATCGGTATGCCTATTTGGGGGGGAGGGGGAGCTGGGGGGAATAGCGTGATCCTCCCACGTGCTACGTCCCCCTGGTGAAACTCCTCACTGTCAGGTGAAAAGAAGTGACTGGTGACTCCACATGTATCGGAGGAGGCATGAGGTAGTCTGCAGCGACCAGGATGGCTCAGAAGAGTGAGGTAACTGGCCAGGTACAATTGGGGAGAAAAACGGGGAAAAATCCCCCCCACCCCCACAAAAAAAGAAAAAGTTGTGTTGCATTGTGTTATATCAATTTGTAATGTATCGTAGTAGATGCCAAGCCTGAAAAAAAAATCACTGGTCAAAAAAGGAGACAGGCGTTAAGAAATGTTTAATGCGTTGTGTTTGTATTGCTGTGGTCAAGGCAGGACCAATTGGGAGCAGTAGTCTTAAGGGCAAACCCTTCCAAGGGTCATTTCTTGAATGTGCAAAAGAGATTTAAAGGGAAAACATGGACATGGCGGCTGCATGAATGAGAAACTGTGCACAGGGGGAGACAGACATGGAGGACACAGCAAGGTTATGAAAGGGGTGCGAGTAAACACAAACAAAATAGAAATGAGACTGTGCATTGGGGTATGTGTTTGCCATTTTGCACACATATACTTGTTTATTTGTGTTCCCGAGTACAAACATGCATGTCCAGTAACAATCTCTGGCTTGTTCCTCTATTCACTAAACAGAGTAACTTTGCATTGTCTTTCACACCTTGCGGGCAATGTTAATTTGTGTTGGCACGGGACGGTGGACTCATTGTTCACTACTCCTGGTGGGCAGCTCTCCACATAGAGGTCCCTTCACAAACAAGGCTGATGCAGCCTCAACACACCGCCATTCATCTTTGCTAATTAAGTCGGACAAGGCGTTAGTCACTGTTATGTTGACTATCAATCATACAGTAGGGCAATGAGAATGGGGGAGGATAGAAAGACATGATGAATCTTGCGGCTTCGTCTTTGAGCTGGTCGTGCCGTTGGCACCTGCATCTTTTGGCTGCATTTCTTACTGTTAAGTGATGCATTTATCAAAAAATACTGCAATGTTGAGAAGTTACAGTACAACATAGACACATTAGGCTACTAGCTTCTCTGCTAAATCTAATGAAGTTTATGCTAATTAGGATCGCTGTATTAATTCGTGGACACACACACACACACACACACACACACACACACACACCTTCATGTAATCCGATGGAATTTTTCAAAGACGTAGCTATGTACCGAGGGTCCATAGCATCGCCTAAGTTTAAAGTTGTCTTGTGGTTCTTTTCAAAGTAAAAAACAACCCAAAAAAACTGCATTAAATACTTTAACACCAGAATATTTATTTAGTTAAGTTTCAGCTCTAGAATAAACATTTAAATGAATATTTATTCTGGTGCTGCAACCACAATACCTTCTCAGGCCACACAAGTGCTATCAGTCATGCACACATGGCATTTAAACAAAAAAAAATTAAACTGTGACCAGCCAAATTGGATTTACTGGAAGGCCTCATAGCATTCCCATATAGTCAGTATAGTTTGTAGCCCTGCTTCCATTATGTCTGCTGGCCGAAGAGTTCTGTTCAAACACAAGAGTCCCACACAAAGTCAAAGTTTCAGGCTGCACTGCAGCATCTCATCCCATTCATAGATATTTGCCTTGCTTCTAACTATGCAACTCTGATCTCCGGACAGACAATGACACAAAATCCAATCGTCAATTTAGCGCTTGCCTTATTCGTTAAAAGTACCCTCGCATTAGTGCCCTCGCATTGTCTGTGAGTCAAATAGAGATACAGCTGAAGGGTGAGCTCCTCAGTCCAGGTGCATCACCACCTTCACCACCCACTGAGAGGAAGATTGAGAGCAAACTCAACTTCAAGTGCACGGCACTCAACCCATCCACAGCACATCTGAGAGGTTTTTTTTTTCACAAGTAATAACACCAGGGAAGGATCCACAAAAATGCTGTCTGGGAATTGCTTTTTTTTTCCTCTTTGGAGAAAAGCTATCTGACATTTCTCCAAGAGTAAATGAATAGCTGGAGGTTGACACGCCATACGGAGGTGGTTGGTAATTACGTGTGTTCCATTGTACTCAAAGAGGCTCATCATAACCAGAAATGACAGTAAAGGGGCAGCCAAAAAGTTAGGTGCTACAATCTCCCACTTCCCCACTTTTGAGCTTGTATCCCATAGACTCTCTTGCGTAAACGTTTTTCCCCCTCTTCTTTTCTCAAGAAGCCATCAATCTTCGACACTTAGTTCAAGGTCAGCCTATCCCATCAATACATGAGGACAGAGAAAGAGTCAGTGAGACATGGAGTGGGAAAACAGAAAAGGAAGATGAGATTTAAAATCAGAGAGAGAGAGAGAGAGAGAGAGAGAGAGAGAGAGAGAGAGAGAGAGAGAGAGAGAGAGACTAAGCTGATCAACAATGCCAATGAGGGAGAGTGAAAAGACGTTGGTAAAGTGAGACATAGTTGGCAGGGGAGCTATTAAACACATGACCTGTCTCTTACTTGGCATCTGTCTCTTCTCATTTCTATGATAAACCGAGAAAACTAGAAAAGACAGCCTATTAGTTGACCTCTTTAGTAGACTAAAGAGTTAGTCGACCTCTTTTCAGTGCTTTGTGCACTTCAGCTGTTCAGGAGTTGAAAAAATTTCAACTTTGCGTCGAAGCACGCAGGTCATCAATGTAACCAGGTCTAGGTGTGGGCGGAGCCTAATGACAGAGGAGAATCTCAACAGAGACATAAACAAACAGCACAACAGAATAATTAATGCAATTTTTTTCCCATTATTTTGGGTACAGTTAGATGGAGCAATCTCTCAAGTTCTCCCCCGCTCATACGAAAATATGCTTTAAACTAAGACTCATGTAATTTCAATTCTTGTATGAGACGATGGTATTCTCTGTGATTGTTAATTCTCTTGATAATATCACAGACCCAGACTAACTGCTGTCTTTTCGGCTCCAGTTCGCAAAGCGTGGGAAGAAGAGCCAGAACTTTTTATTGTTGAAGGACATATATATATTTGAGAAAAAAAATTAAACAAAAACAAAGAACAGTGGAGTAGCTAATAAGCCGTGCAATGCACAGCTTCCCTGCAATTTGTGTTACACGGCGACCATGACTCCTCCCAGCACTCATTACCTGTGTCATCCAGGCGCTCTGCAAGTGCTCGCCTCCGGTGCTTGCAGAGTGCCTAGAGACAACTTATTCACCATTTTCCCTTGGATGTGGAATCACTGTTACATCTCTTTTTTGTGTGCTTAGCTCTTACATGGAACTCACAATGAACAAGCATGTAAGGGTCTGATGCCTTGCTTATGGCCACTTTACCAGGTCAGGTTTTGTTTTACAGAACTGTCTCTATAATCATGCTTGCTAAAAGGAGTGTCTCGTAAACCACCAAGTCATTGTCTACATACAACGGTGTAAATGGCATGTTGTAAACCAGGGGTAGTTTTCTTCTCTCAGGCTGTACCTTGATTAACATTTTCTATATTAAGCTGATACTCTTATCTGGAGAGGTTTATGCTGAGAGAATGAGAGAGAGAGAGCGAGCGAGAGAGAGAGAGAATGTGGGAGTCTGGCGTCTTGCTCAAGGAGACCACCAGGTTACTCAAAGGTCTTCCAGGTTGGTTGACTACTCTTCCACCTTCCCTGCATCATTTCTCAAATACTAATGCAAATCCTGTATTCCTGCTCCTTCATTTCTCCTCTTAGTGGGTCAATCGGGGCAGGTCAATACTCTGACATCACATTGGTAGGGGCAAGCAAACCCCATCTATCAAAGCTAAAGTGCCTATGAGAGGCCCTTTAATATTTTGCTAATTGAACTTCTTGAGTGCTTGACTGTCATTCTCTCCACCTAAAGTGGGCTCGGTTCACTGGTAAGTGTTAAGTGATACTGATATGGCATAAGTGGCCTAACTGGCATACCTGCTATTAAGGCCTTTGTGTGATTACTATTCTCCTTCCTTGGCTTGCTATTGTTGATCAAGGAGGAACATAGGTAGTCTGCTCAATATGTAATGGTTGTATATCTTTCAACCCTCTCTCCATTTGTCTCTGACCTTTGGCTGTACAGTAAGGCAGGCCAATATCCGGTATCTGGTAGGTAATTCAAGTCACCTTGACTAGAGATATTAGGTGCAAACTCATTGTTAGATGCAAAGGAGATGATGGACCATACTCACTCATTAATTTCCTCAAGATTAGCCTAGTCTACAGGGGAGTGTGAGAGAGGAACAAAGAAAAAGCTGCAAGGCTTTACAGTTAAAATGGGTTGAGTGGCACTAGAGAGGCTTGAAACTGAAAGCAAAGCAGTTAAGAAAAACATTTTACAATTTGAAGTACAATGTCAAAATGTTGCCTCAATGTTCAGCCCCCCTGTAAGACTCCCGATGGATCATACCATACTTTCCCCTGTAAAGTTGCTTGCAACTTTTTTTTTTTATTTGATTTTTTTCCCCCTCATTTTCTCCCCAATTGTCTCCAGCCAATTACCCCACTCTTCCGAGCCATTCTGGTCGCTACTCCACCTCCTCTGCCAATCGGGGGGGGGGGGGGGCTGCAGACTACCACATGCCTTTTTCGATACATGTGGACTTACCAGCCGCTTCTTTTCACCTGGCAGTGAGGAGTTTCACCAGGGGGTGTAGTGCGTGGGAGGATCATGGTATCCCCCCCCCCCCCCAAACAGGTGCCCCGACCGACCTGAGGAAGTGCTAGCGCAGAGACCAGGACACATCTCCACATCCAGCTTCCCACCCGCAGACATGGCCAATTGTGTCTGTAGGGACGTCCGACCAAGCCGGCAGGCAACGGAATAGACTGCTACGCTACCCAGCACTAGCGCTGGAGGTGAGCGAATGGCATGGATAACGCTGTGTGAAAAGCAGATGCTGAGTGCTGCGGAGATACATGGTAGTTGTTGCTAGGCTATAAAATGAGTTTCACAACAACATAAATATCCCTGCACGTATTCAGCTAAGGCTAAAACAAAATGAACAAAACAAAGTAACAAAGTTCTTTCAATTTGCAAGCGACAAAGTTCTTCTGGTATTGCGGGTTAGGGTCGCTTGGCTTGGATGTGAATCCGCTACGTATAAAATACATTGTATGCATTGCATGTTGCATTTTATGTATTGAATAGTATGCCCTAATACATATTTTACATCATTTAAGAATGTAGAATAACCACAGCTACTAACAATTTGGACACCAGTATAGTTTCAACCTTGAAAAAAGGTGTGGTGGTCATGGTGTACAAGGCCCTGTGTTGGGTCGAGTGCTCAAAGCACAGTCTTTCCATAGAAAACAATACGAAAATACAGGAAGCTCTTTTACAGGTCTCCAGTGGACACACAATCTATATGTCTACTGAATGCAAATTCATCAAGTCCTTACTTGTTTGGACTCAAAAACAATAGTGCTTCACATGTATATTTACACAGGTGAAAACCTGTGTTTTACTAGAGATGACCTGGTTAATTGCGCATGCCCTGCTGTATGTTTACTTAAGAGGGAAACTTTGTCTACTTTTAGGCTGAACAGTCTCGCTGGCAACAGTCTGATGCACTGAACAATTCAGTGCCTTTTAAAGACCCCCGACCAGCGAAATTGATAAACATTCTACGACAAGGTTGCTACTGAAGGTACAATAGAATACAAATATACATGCACTAAGAATACACATTTTGTACTGTATATGTTATTTCGGTGGAAAATGTTAATTTTCCTGATCTTGAGTGAAACAGGAAGTGACATATTTGTGTCGTCACCAGGCATTTGAGGTGTAAATGTTTTTACTGGTTCCGACGCTAAGGCTGAGGGGCGACTCTGCGTAGACATTCTCTTGGAAACCATGTGACAAGACAAAGCTACACCTCAAATGACTGGTGATGACACAAACGTTGTGTGACAGCCTCATTACTGTAAACTTACCCACTGTAGCTGTTGCTGCCGTCGCCACTGCACGAAAATCAACCGTATACATTGCAAGTTGTGTTATTTGTACGCCATTCACTGAGAATGCGGTTCATGGCCAGTAAAGCTGATTCTGATTCTGATGTGGTTTCCAAGACACAACCGTCACCGAGCACAGACCAGGGGGGGGGGGGGAAGTTCCTGGCAGAAAAGGGGGTGGAACAGGGGAAATCGGTCGTTGGATGGGGTCTTTAAGTGTTTCTCACTTTGAGCACTTTTCACTGTGTCACTCAATAAATGAAGACTTTTTGAATTGATCACAGCGCGATGAGTCATTTTTACGGCCATTTCAACTTGCTCAGATGGTGTGCGGGTCGCTCTCACTCTAGATGGTTATGCTGAATAGCCATTCGTTGATTTTGAGGCCTTACCCTGAAAGAGGGATAACGCAATCTGTCCCTTTGAAAGCACTAAATCAGATGGGCTCAGATAAGCCTGGCTATTTTAGATTGTTTTCAATGTATCTACAGCTTCTCCTCCCTCTGGAAAATTGAATGAGAGTTCACACACCCTGTGATTTTTGTGCTCAAATCTTCAGCTTAGCTTTCACCTTTTAGCCCTGACACAAATGTGAAAACAAACCAGCGTGTATTTCATCACGTGGTGGGGGTGTCTGAGTGTTGATAGTAAGCTTATGTGATCGCAACTGGTACATTCTGGGGAATAGCTCTAGCACTTCTGATTGAAAGGCAAAGAGAAAATTGTTTAGTTAGATCCCACAGTGCTCAGTTTTCAAAGCTGAGGCAAGTAATGGCAAATGTTAGTTGGGAAATGCACTTCAAGCTCCCTGTGATGACTCAGGGCCTGTTTGTGGAGGGCACCCTTTGACATAATCAATTATTCAAAAGATTTGAAGTGTCCCTGCTGATACCTGCTGAACAGATTGCTGATGTACCGTTTGGCAACCATGAGTGTTGCTCATAATTTCGAATGCTTTTGGTTCCATGGTCACAGTCGCTGGAGTGATCGGTGACAGTTATTGCATTGCATTATTGTTTGTTTTCTTTGTCCATAACTAGTAACTAGGTGTATTGAATTCCTGGCCCATAGAGGAGTGCCATGTCAGCAAATTAGGCATTATGTTTGTGACCACAAATATATCTCATGAGCACAGTGGCAGATCTAGAGATTCATACGTGGGGTGGAAAAAGGGGTAGCAAGGAGACAGTAAGGGGTGCCCCCCCCAGACTCCAATCCCCAGGAGGCGATCTCAAATAGCAATATTCTACACCTCTTAATTCAAAATGCACTCCCACCCAACACTTCCCATCATGTCAAAACACATTAAAAAAAAATCTGCCTGCCACCAACATGGGCCATCACATTGCTGCTCAACAGGCGCCCCTGCTTTGTGGGCCCTGGGGGCTCATATCCCCCATCTGCTCCACTATTGGGTTGCGTGGCCAAAGTCATGCTATAAGCACTGCACTGAAGTACTACATGCAAAAATACATTATATAGTAGCTTCAGTAGGGAGGATGTCTCCTTAAAACATTATTTGTGCTGCCTTGCTTTAAAGCACTGAAGCAGTTGCTTCAATAGTTGGTTTAACCACACTCACAAAATGTACAATACCGTTCAAAAGTTTGGGATCACCCAAACAATTTCGTGTTTTCCATGAAAAGTCACACTTATTCACCACCATATGTTGTGAAATGAATAGAAAATAGAGTCAAGACATTGACAAGGTTAGAAATAATGATTTGTATTTGAAATAAGATTTTTTTTACATCAAACTTTGCTTTCGTCAAAGAATCCTCCATTTGCAGCAATTACAGCATTGCAGACCTTTGGCATTCTAGCTGTTAATTTGTTGAGGTAATCTGGAGAAATTGCACCCCACGCTTCCAGAAGCAGCTCCCACAAGTTGGATTGGTTGGATGGGCACTTCTTTGAGGAGATTGAGTTTCTGGAGCATCACATTTGTGGGGTCAATTAAACGCTCAAAATGGCCAGAAAAAGAGAACTTTCATCTGAAACTCGACAGTCTATTCTTGTTCTTAGAAATGAAGGCTATTCCATGCGAGAAATTGCTAAGAAATTGAAGATTTCCTACACCGGTGTGTACTACTCCCTTCAGAGGACAGCACAAACAGGCTCTAACAGGTACTATTTAATGAAGATGCCAGTTGGGGACCTGTGAGGCGTCTGTTTCTCAAACTAGAGACTCTAATGTACTTATCTTCTTGCTCAGTTGTGCAACGCGGCCTCCCACTTCTTTTTCTACTCTGGTTAGAGCCTGTTTGTGCTGTCCTCTGAAGGGAGTAGTACACACCGGTGTAGGAAATCTTCAATTTCTTAGCAATTTCTCGCATGGAATAGCCTTCATTTCTAAGAACAAGAATAGACTGTCGAGTTTCAGATGAAAGTTCTCTTTTTCTGGCCATTTTGAGCGTTTAATTGACCCCACAAATGTGATGCTCCAGAAACTCAATCTGCTCAAAGAAGTGCCCATCCAACCAATCCAACTTGTGGGAGCTGCTTCTGGAAGCGTGGGGTGCAATTTCTCCAGATTACCTCAACAAATTAACAGCTAGAATGCCAAAGGTCTGCAATGCTGTAATTGCTGCAAATGGAGGATTCTTTGACGAAAGCAAAGTTTGATGTAAAAAAAATCTTATTTCAAATACAAATCATTATTTCTAACCTTGTCAATGTCTTGACTCTATTTTCTATTCATTTCACAACATATGGTGGTGAATAAGTGTGACTTTTCATGGAAAACACAAAATTGTTTGGGTGATCCCAAACTTTTGAACGGTAGTGTACATATCATTAACCATTAGCTACTAAAGGCAAAAAGAAACACTTTACAAGAATACAATGAATTAGAGCGCCTCCGTAGCCGAATGGTTACGGCACATGCCACAAGACCACACGGTCACAACTATCGCCGGTTCGATTTCAGCTGGTGACCTTTGCTCTCTGTCCCTGTCGCTGTCTAATAAAGGCAAAAAATGCCCCCCACCCCCCCAAAAAAAAGAATATAATGAATCTAAAAAATGGACATTCAGTGCTTGCTTGAAACGCACAAACATCATAATTAGACTGGGTTTACACAACAAGCTGAAAAGCCGTGAAGCTTCCTCTCCCATTGCAGCGTCCATGTTAGCCACAAGAGCTGTGATTGGTTTGTCAGGGCACATTTAGCCCCGACAAAACAGCAACATTTTTATTTAAACGGAAACGGCGATGCGTTGAACAGCTTGTTATCTGTCTCCAGGCTGCAAGACAGTGGCGTAACGTACAAGATACACCCCCACAGTGCAGGAAATGCTCCCCCAGTACAAGACCCCCATGCCCACCCAAGTGTCCTTCCAGTACACGTGTACAAGAACCCCACCACTGAAGTTGGGAGGTTAAGGTCAGGGCAAGTGATGGGATCCTGTTATGGCCCTACACGTAAAGGATTTTTGTTGGCTCCATTGTGCACTCTGCCTTTTTAATATGGCGGGGTTCATATACACTTCACTGCTGATTGGGTAAGACCTCCGACACACCCACCAAATGAGTACCTCAAAGCCTGGTGACCACCGTTTCAGAATCCGTAGCAAAACGGTGCATGCCGTTTTCAGATTGAAAGTGCCCCTGCTGCATGTTTCCGATGCCACCACCTGCCAGTTTATCATTCTCTCATATGTACTGAACATGCCCGTCCTCCTGCCCCAGCGTTGGTCTCAGACAGTCTCCACTTCTAACATAATTTTCTACTTCTCAGTAATGCCAAAAATGAGTTTTTTTATTCCTCTAGCAAAGCTATTTTCCACCGCTGCCTTTGTTACCAGTGACTGTGAGAGAGTGTGACACGTCACTTAATTTGCTTCAGCGCCTGATTTGTCTGCATATTAGTGTAGTGTGCACATCATTGTCATCTATTTTGTGGCAGTGTCATTACAGTCCAAGGGTTGCGTCTTCATAGTAGTATAAATTAAATTGCTATGTCCCACGGTCACCTCGGATGTGGAACCATAAAATTCACCATACACACTAAAGACAAGACTGCACTCGCACAGCATCCAGTTTAAACAATAAGCCTCCACCAGAGGTCCTTTGTTACTGGATATAGACAACATCCTTAGATAGCGATCAAGAGCACAAAACAGACCAGCATGAACAGGTGTCTGAGACTTATCCACCAAATCAACTTTAAAGCCCATATATTTTTTCATATATATATTGGGACTTCCTTAGCATTCCAAGGTAACTCGGAGGCTATAAATGATGGTTTTCTGTGCATTTGATTTATTGACTTTATGTACCATTTGGAGACCACTAATGTTCTTACGATATGTTAAACATGATACAAATATTCATGATGTATGATTTTATCACATGGAAGATTTGATTTAACGCTACAACAGATGGACAATAGTAAGTTTGCCAAAGTGCCTCAGTGCTTTGTTAGCTAAAGATGGATATAAAGGACCTCTGGTCACGGTTGAATAACAGCAAATCTATCTGCTGTAAATCAACAAACCTAGTCGACATAAATCTCTTGTCAGATTTACAGTGATGCCTTCCTGCCTAAGCTTCTTTCCTTTGGTCAGATATTATTTATGAACCAGAAAGCCAATCAATATCATGTAGCCTCGCTGCTTGTGGAATTGCTTTGAAAGTGAGATCGTATCATAACCAAGGACCAAGGGTCAGAAAATAAAGGGTTCAAAAATGCTGGCATATCATGTTATAAATGATAATGACAGTAATAGTTAGTTACTTGTCAGTATTGGAAATCGAGACTGAGGTTTATTTTCTAGTATTTAGCTCCGTTCATGTATTCCGGTCTGTCTGTGGCCAGGGATGTTCTGTTAAAACAGGTTACAGCAGCTGCTTTAAGTTCATTGAGAGTCAATGAAGGTGGAGGGTCAGTGCTTCCACTCTGAAAATCTATCTGGGTTCAACCATTCATTGTCGGGTGAAGGAGGTACAGTGAGTTTTGCACTGGGTAAGCCGAGAGTTTGTCCTGAAGTTGAAGATGATTTTCTCCCAAAATCCATACTAGCAAAAGTAATAGGGGGTGGTCAGTGTACATGGGTCTGCAAGTGGAGTGGTAAGACTTTTTTGGGGGGGTGGAAGCTGCCACTCCATGCCACCCTTGTTTCTTCACCACTGCCATGAGCCATTATAGTAGAGTTGCCCGATTTAGTCAAAAACATTTTTATTCATGTGCACATCAGTCATCCTGACCAGATAGGTAAAAAAGATGCTAAGTAGTTATGTTGAGACTCACTGTACTCTGATAGTCGGCTCTTTTGAGTTTGTTCACTACCATAGACCTCTAGTGTCCTTCCAGCGGCCTTGTTTCCACCGAACTATGTTAGTGTGAATTTTAAAGTTGTGAAAAAGAGATGCCAGATGGAAATGCAGATTCTCAAAACACTTCCTAATTAATTTCTATTTACAAATGCTTGCTGAAGGTAGAAGAGTTAGCATGTGGAGAGAGATTTGTGATGAGAAGTGAAGCAAAAGTGTATTTTTAAAATTTTTTTCCGATTGTGAATAATTCTTGTTCTACATGTTTTTATTGGCTGATTTTAGTTAGGTATTATGCACACAAGGATTGCTTATTTGTTCAATAAGCCACAGCATAGTAGCACAGGACCCCCCCCAACCACCCCACCCCAAAAAAAACAAAAACAAAACAGACATGTATGCGTGTTGGTTCAATTCACAAGGAACAAGGGGTGCCAGTTATTATCTCCTCTGATATAATAAGCAGTTGAAAACACATATTATGATTTGTGGCTAGCTTCCTGTCAACCATTGGGGAAGACAAGTTGTTTGGGGAGTGACTGCCTGCCATGTCTGCTACACCTGTTTCTGCCCTGATTATTGTTTCGTTGTACCTGGAGTTAAAAAAAAAAGCGCCGCTTTTCTGTCTTCTTTGCTGGTCCGGAGTGGGGAGTTTGAGAGTTGTTGGGAGTTGGATGGATGGGATGTGGGGCAGATCGAGAGATTGGTGGTGGTGGTGGTGGGGGGATTAAGGGGAGAGGGGAGATTAATTGCCTGTTGTCCTAGGATCGACTCTCAGCTCAGAGCTTCCCGTCTCGCATTTTTACGAGGGTGAGATGAAAAGGAGCCCTTGTGTGCCACATTACCATGCTGATGAAATTAAGGCCTCAAAGAGAGAGAGAGAGAGAGAGAGAGAGAGAGAGAGAGAGAGTGGGGGGGTGGGGGTTTGATAGAGAATGAGTGATGATGAGTGTGAAACCATGAGAAAGTAAAGAAGGATCTGACACAAAGCCAGTGTGATGGAAGGGAAAGGCTGAGAGAATGGACGAGATAAAAGAGAGAAAGTTTTGTTGCTCTTACTTTCTCGCTCTGTGCTCCTCCTATCCCCATTTGACTTTTTCAGAGAATGAAAAAAATAAAGAAAACGGGAAAGAACGAATCATTAGCTGCCTCGTCATGCACATCACATGCACAACGTCCAATGGGGAAGGGAGAGGTGCCTACATTCAAAAATTCAAAAACACGTGATCACTAACAGCCCAGTAAGGGGGTGGTGGTATTTGTCTATCGGCATGATTTATTGATAATTACAAAATAGATGCTTATATCTATGTCTGCAACTGCTGGCTAAAAAAATCCAATCACACTATTTTCAACAGGTATGCAGTAAAGTACTGTCACTTATTATTTTTATTCATGCCAACATTTTTATGAACTAGTGCCCTCCCTTCTTGTCCCTTTTCAATGGCTGCTGGTAGAGGCCCTATTCATCGGCTTAACGCTTTGTTGATTTCAGTATAGCCTTTTATATAAAGTTGCCGAGATACCTAACATTCAAATAAAGCATATTTCAAAGCATGGAACACTGATTATAAAAAACCAAAAATGCAGAATGTATTTCTATAATTAAGAGTTTCAGCTTAGTTTCCATCCATCCATCCATCCATTATCCAAACCACTTATCCTGCTGTCAGGGTCGCGGGGATGCTGGAGCCTATCCCAGCTGTCATTGGGTGGCAGGCGGGGAGACACCCTGGACAGGCCACCCGTCCATCACAGGGCCCACACACACACACACACATACACACACACACACATTCACACCTAGGGACAATTTAATATGGCCAATTCACCTGACCTACATATCTTTGGACTGTGGGAGGAAGCCAGAGCACCCGGAGGAAACCCACGCAGACACGGGGAAAACATGCAAACTCCACACAGAGGACGACCCGGGACAACCCCCTTGTACTTGATTAATCCCTGTGGGGAAATTCATCCTCTGCATTTAATCCATCCCAACACACATACTGGAAGCAGTGGGCAGCCACGGGGCAGCACCCGGGGACCAACTCCAGTTCTTCTTGCCATGCCTCGGTAAAGGGCACCAACAGGAGTATGAACCTATGCGTGTGTTTTCATGGTGGGAAGAAACCCACACGGACACAGGGGAGAGAGAACATGCAAACTCCACACAGAAAGGAATTGGGGATGACCCAGGACCTTCCTGCTGTGAGACAACAGCGCTAACCACCAGGCCGCCATGCTGCACAAAAGGCAAACAAGGAAGCATAGTGTGCATTTTTGCATCTGAAATGCATGTGAAAATGAAATCAACAGGATACAGGTCTACATGCTGATGTGAATGATTTCTACTGGAAAAAAATGCATCCGAAAATTGCACCGTTTTAATGGCCTGTTGATTTTTATTTTTTATTTTTTGATTTTGAGACACTTTGTTGATCCTCGTGGGGAAATTACACTCTGCGTTTAACCCATCCTAGCTGTGTAGCTAAGAACAGCGGGCAGCCGCCGTGCAGCACCCGGGGACCAACTCCAGTTCGTCTTGCCATGCCTCAGTCCTGGGCACAGACAGGAGTAGTTACCCTAACATGCATGTCTTTTTAATGGTGGAGGAAACCGGAGCACCCGGAGAAAACCCACCGCAGACACGGGGAGAACATGCAAACTCCACACAGAGGACAACCTGGGATGACCCCCCCCCCCCCCCCAAGGTTGGGCAGCCTCAGGATTCGAACCCAGGACCTTCTTGCTGTGAGACGACAGCGCCAACCCCTGCGCCACTATGCAACAATTAAGTCAAATGTAAAAGTTGAATTAAAATTATTGGTGTAGCGAGTTAAGGCCCCCTCACTGAAAACTGTGATTTCGGCTTAGGTGTATGTCCATCTCAGGCAAAATTCAGTGAGTTATTCAATACGGCAGGGTTAAAGACAGCCGACAGAGTACCGTTCTGACCGGGTTCCAGCAGTGTCAGAAAATTTGGGCTGTGCTCACGTATTGTGTAAGGGGATATGACGTTACAAACTATGGCTATGACACCATCGTAGTAAGTGACTAATGGGAGCAGGGTGGAAAAATACAACATCCTAGCAACTGCAATTTATACAATACATAGCTGCCTAATTTTAACAAATGGATCGCACTGCTCAGTGTTCTCTTTCTGTGTGTGTGTGTTTGTGTATGTATTGCTGTTTGGGAATCGATGAAAGCCATATCCGCTAGTCTTTTTGGTAAAAATCAGGAGATATTACTGTACCTCAAGCTCAATTTGGGGAATTGCCAGCCCCTGTTGCCTTTTCCCTTTGAGTTTCTCAAAACAAAAATTGCACGAATGCGCCTGCATGTTTTTTTCACAACACCGCATCGAATGTCTCCTGGACCAGATTGCCTTTTTTTGGGAGGGCTGTTGGCTTGCTGTTGGCCAGCGTAGATCAGATTGCCACCATTCACGCAGTGTGGCAGTAGACTCACTTCAGCTAGTACAGTGAGACAAGGCCTGTGTCAAATCTTTACTTTTTCTCATCGTACTATCTGACATACAATAAACACATAAGACGGTTGTAATTGTACAGTATGTGGGGGCCATAAGTGGATAGTGTTATGTCTGCACACATCGACAGTGCTGCATTTGATTTGGTGCTGTTATATTGTGCTGGGATCGATTGGTGATGCCTGCGGGCTCTGGGTTGTTTGATCGGGTCTGCCTGTGTTGCTGTGTCAGTCTAAATAAAAGATGCAACGCAGAGGTTGTGTCGAGCGACAGCGCTGTGTCCTGACGTGATTTCTAAATACAATAGACAGCACTTTCATTTCACAGCAAAAGGTTCTCGGGTTTGATCCCAGCAAGTCTGTGTGCAATGTGCATGTTCGCTCTGTGTTTATTTGGGTTTTCTTGAGGTAGTCCGGATTAGAATATCTATGTGTGTGTGTGTGTGTGTGTGTGTGTGTGTGTGTGTGTGTGTGTGTGTGTGTGTGTGTGTGTGTGTGTGTGTCACAGGGTGTTGTGATGCGTCTAGTGCAGCAGTGTGTAGTTGGAGGGAAGGTGCATGTGTTCTTCCAACCCACTTGTGTCCTTCCTGCTCTTAGCTTGCTGCCGCTGGCTAGCCTTTGTGGCGAATAGGGAAGCATCCTAGCGTGTAAGCCTTCCCTTGCCAGTACATAGCCTCTCCTTCACCAAGACTCCTGCCAGGCCTCCCCGTGGCCACACATGGTAACTGGGTCTTGCGGCCCCAGGCTAACTTGGCAGGGGATCTCGGAGCAGCAGTGGGCCCCAGAGATATGGTGTGCAGGCCCACCCTGGTGGACATGCCCTGGCACCTATCAACCACTGCCCCGCTGCCTTGTGGGTGAGTCTGGAAGACATAAGGCTAAGGGAGCTTACCCCAACAGAAAAGCAAGCTGTGGCGGCACGCTTCGAGGCGGTTTCCGAAAAACTGGATTTCCGGCAGCCCCCTGCAGTTGTGTGGAGGTGCCGGTCGTCTAGGGATCCCCCTTGCCATCGGAACCATCTCCTCTACAATCAAGTCATGTGGCGTTGGGAGAAGCGCACCCCCCATGCCACTTTAAAAACCATCTCTGCGCAGGTATCTTCTGCTATCTGAGTCCTCAAAGGACCCACAAATAGAAGAAGATGGTCATCATCGGGCACGATGGACAACCAGCAAGCAAGCAAGTGTGTGTGTGTGTGTGTGTGTGTGTGTGTGTGTGTGTGTGTGTGTGTGTGTGTGTTTATCCTTATCCACAATGTGTTCCCACCTTGCACCCAATGCCAGCTGGGAAGGATTCCAGTGACCTTGAATTGGATTAAGCAAATATGTAAGATGAACGAGGGAGAGTATATTAAGCTGTGTTGAAGACCTTCAAATGAAGATAACATGATTACGGCAAGGATATTTTTCTTTCCAGTAGCTGTGGAAATCTTGGTTGAAGCCAGTGAAGCTGTATCATACCTCTCTATCCTGACGTGGTCACAAGAAACCTGGAGATCATCCTACAAGGATTGATTAGTTGTCTGAAAAAGACAAGATTAAACTTGTGATTGCACGGCGCCCATCCATTTGTTTCACTGAAGGTGATGAAGATGAGGTTAGATACGCACTGATTCCTGAGGACCAAATGGAGACATGCGTCACTGCAACAGGCATCCCGTGATGTTTCCATTTTCAGCTTGTCCCACGAGTGTCCTACAGATGAAGTCATCAATGGATGAGAGGAATGAGCAAGGGATGGACGATTTGTCTGTGTGGAAGGAGGTGCAGTTTGATTAAATATGTGTGCTTACGTGTGTGTAGCAGTACTGTTTGCAGGGGTATGTTTAGTATATCTGTGTGTGTGTGTGTGTGTGTGTGTGTGTGTGTGTGTGTGTGTGTGTGTGTGTGTGTGTGTGTGTGTGTGTGTGTGGTTGTAGTATATGGGCATTTCATCAAAATGATGCTGTCAATCAAGTCCCGAGTGGCACCAGCACCAATATAGAGATACTCAAGGATGAAAACGCCTTGTGATAACCCTGAAAAGAAGAGTGAAGTTAATTATCAACAGATCAAAAAGACATGTCTAGGATAATACTCCTGTCTGTGCCCCTGGCAGGCATGGCAAGAAGAGCTGGAGTTGGTCCCCGGGCACTGCACAGCAGCTGCCCACTTCTAGTTACAGTTTGTGTCGGGATGGGTTAAATGCAGAGGATGAATTTCCCCACGGGGATCAATAAAGTGCATCTCATCTCATCTCATCTCATCTCATCTCATCTTATCTCATGGCTCTGCATGATTGTGTAAAAGGATGTAGAGGTTAATATTTTTTTGAAGGATTTCAGTGGTAGCAGTAATCTTCATATTTAAAGGTAAACATGAACGCATTAAATAAGAGAATTTAAAGGAAACAGAACATTTTCACAAATGCATGTATGTCTCAAACACACACACACACACACACACACACACACACACACACACACACACACACACACACACACACACACACACACCCTCACAGAGCAACGCATTCCTTTAAAAACAGCTATCTGTGTTTTTCAAATTTTTTTTCTTCTTCATGTTGCGCTTTTAGGCTCTCTAATGGAAGTCTATACAGTCATCTGATCCAGTCTTGAGATACCTTGTGTTAATTCATTTTTAAAAAAAATATATACTTAATCAGGCAGCATGGTGGCGCAGTGGTTAACACGGTCGCCTCACAGCAATAAGGTTCAACCTTGGGGGTCGTCCCGAGTCGTCCTCTGTGTGGAGTTTGCATGTTCTCCCCGTGTCTGCGTGGGTTTCCTCCAGGGGCTCCGGTTTCCTCCCACAGTCCAAAGACATGTAGGTCAGGTGAATCGGCCTTATTAAATTGTCCCTAGGTGTGAATGTGTGTGTGTGTCAGCCCTCTGATGGACTGGCGGCCTGTCCAGGGTGTCTCCCTGCCTGTCGCCCAATGACTGCTGAGATAGGCTGCAGCATCCCAGCGACCCTGAGAGCAGGATAAGTGGCTTGTGTGATGGATGGATGGATATTTAATCATTTGTTTGTCTACTTCAATGCGGCAGCAAAATTATTGGAATATAGACCTGAGTTAAAGCTACCTGCTATTCCAAGTGTTTGCCTCCTTATTGCTAAGAGGGTTACACTGCTTTGTAACAGGGGAAATTAATGCTGTGGGCTCGCACAACAGGTAGCTGTCCTTTTCCTTAGCATCCTTTTCATCGATTCGAGGATGGTGGTGGCAATTCCCTTGTTGCTAATAGCTTGCTGATGTGTGTAATCGGGACTGGGTGACCTTTAAAAGAGACCTTTCAGTGGCCCTGTGCCCCCACCACCACCATCATTCACCCCCCGCAGCCATCATCTCCCACCCCACCCCTGGCCATCTCATCTATTCGATCACAACCTCACTTTCCATTTCTGTCACCTGATCTCTGTCACTCTTCTTGCCATTTCTATCTGGTTTGCATGCTGATAGCTTGGTATCACACTGCGGCAGAGTGAAGAAAGAGACCTGTTGCATCACCTCATGTGCTGTAGTAGAGAATGTCACATGACATCGACTTATGATATGACATGAATCGCTTACCCCGATGCATTTGGGAGATGCTAATGAAACATTTTGACAAATGACAATCAATGCAAATATGCATGCAAAAGACTCTTAACAAGTGTCAACTTAGTAACTACCCAGAAAAGTCTCATACTATCTCTCCCAGCCAACACACACTGAATATATATATATACCAACACAGATACAGGAAGAAAAAAAACCACTTGTAGTACAAATGGTTTTCCCGAAACCACTTGGGTTTCAGAAAAAAAAACCCAAAACAAAACAAATGTACTGTTACATATGGTTTCATATACATGGTGGTCTCATAAGTGCTTGTTGAGCACTTATGAGACCACCATGGACCCAGTGAAAAACCTGTTGAGCACTTAAGAGACCACCATGGTCCTAAATATGCACTATTAAGTGTCTATAATCAGCACAGGTGCGTTCGTTGTGTATTATTAATATTATTGAAATTACTTATTATAGTGATATATTGGGGTGGGATATATCATATTTTTCCCAGGAAGGGGGGATCGTACCCCCCCCCCCGGGATTTCCGCCTATGCACACACACAAAGGGAAAGAGGAACATGCAGGATTCTTACATTTTTTGCGGTAAAAGTTGATAGATTGATTTCAATGTTTTATAAAATCATTAGTGCATCATGAATAAGGCTCAAATAGATTTGCTGATCTTGTGTGCAAGCTGGGCAATTCTGTAATTTGATGAGAGTGTAATTGTACTAAAATGAAATCCAGCCACTTTTTTCAAGTGTGCTGGAGCTTTCTTGTGGCCGAGGGGATATTCACAATAAATGATAACTAGAATGAAACTGCCACATTAAATGGCGAACAGTTCTCTGGTGCTTTTGTAGGCTGCCATAAGTAAGTCTCCATCTGCCTGCTTTAGATGCAAAATGACCTTTTCCTTGAAAGCACCTTGCCAGACCACAGACATTTTCAAACTCATTTTTGCTCCCTTAACATTTTCCCTCAGTGCTTTAATTAACTCAACTTTTATAACTCCAGAATTATCATTAGAATTTGGAACCTCAATTGGAGTGGGGACCGCACTATAAAGATCTATTTCCTGAGTGTTTATGGCAGAGTCAGTGAGAACAGCTTTGGGCAATGAGCTACATTCATCATGATAGAATAGTTTCACTAAAACTCCAGCCTCGCTCTGAGGTTGCAGGTCACGTTAGCTTTATGGCCGATGTTAAGTGCACGCTCTGGAAAAACGTTCCATTTTTAAATACTAGAACTTGTTAATCTCATCTTCACCCCTGCAAATGAAGATGCATTCAAACACTGCTTATAACTTTTTTATTTGATAACATATTCATGCTCATGATGAAAAAAAGCATAACGTTAGGAATTTTCTTAGTAGTATTTCACTAATGATGCCGTATGGCCTTGACATAACCCATCTCTTTGACTGCCTCTGTCTGCATTTGTCTGCACAGCATCATGCAAATTATGCATGTAAGCTTAATTAATTCAGAGTGAGAATTATACAATGACAGTCGGGGGGTCAACTCTTTTTCCAGGGTGTAAAGGGAACCCAGCACAGTGCAGGTGTGTGCTTCAGTGAACTGAAGTCTTACAATCCTTACAGTATCTTGCTTGCTTAACATAATGTCTGCAGTATGTAGATGATGATAAATCATTGCTAAATCAAATCAATTACACCAGCTCATGGGGCATGTACCCCACAACTTTTGTAGTCAGGGGTCACCAACAAAGTATTCTAGAGCAAAAATGCCAACAAACATACTTTGCCCTGTTTAAGAAAAAAAAGCAGTGCGTCTTGCCTCTGAAGTGAATGATCTCTCTGTAAGCTAGCAGGTTATTCAGTTTTGAAATAAATATTAAGTATATTGCACATCATACTTTGACAAGACAAAGTCCAGATCAGTCCCAGTAAGCTTCAAGGTAAGTGTCCGTTGTTAGCTGCATTGAACTTTAGCAGCATTATTACACAAAGGCTTGCATGTCCCATGGTCAAAGCTTGTCCGTTGCTTCGTTCACTTCAGCATGCCCTCTGTACTGACCACTGGGGAAGGATATTTGGCTCTGATGCAATGTACAACACAGGCAGGAAACACAACTTGATTCCCTTTGCCAAGTTTCTCCCCTTGTAGCACTCAAAAAAAAAAAAAAGATAAGCCGCATGACGAAACACAGGAAAGAAGATGATTATTTATCAGGAAGCTACAGGTATTGATCATGTAATATATCTCAGCTATTCCCAGAAAGTTGAATCAGTTCATCTGGACACAAAGTTTAGCGGGAGAAACTTTTCATCACTCATCTAAGTGACTGTCAGACTCAGCTGACTGCAGGTATCCCAAACCTTATAAAGAGTACCGTTGCATAGCGACTGAAACTGGTGATCTAACACAGGTTTCATATGCAAATTGCCATGCATATTAAACCCATCGCTGGTCTCGGTTGTTATGCAACGGTGCTGGTTTCAAGTTACCTTGGTGAAGACAACAAATAACGTCAG